>NW_022985180.1:7747-32224 GCF_010093535.1 Lindgomyces ingoldianus | reverse complement strand
TTAAGCTCTAAATAACGCTTCACAAACGTACTAGGCTAGTTTATGCAAACATAGCCTAGATTACGCTTAGCGCGCAAAGAATTAGCTATATTAGCTATAAATGCTATCTAAGGGGAAATTCCTTGCGCATATAGCTTAAGTATAGTCTTAACAATTACCTGCTTCTTTTTATTGCCTAGCCTCTGTGATTTAGCTGTAGAATTAGCTTATAAAGGTTGTCTAGCGCTGTAGTTATTTATTGTCTTTTATAAGACTTTACACATAGCTACAGCACATTTTTTTAAGAGTTTTATGTCTTATTTAAAAGCTTAGAGCGTAAGCTGTATCTAACATTCTTTTAGCGCGTCTAAGTAGTGTTATGGGGAATGCATTAGTGTAGAAAGGGTAGTTTAGTGGGGTCTTGGCAAAAGTAAGCAACTCAGGTGTGTGAGCAACTCGCCTATGAAGTACGTTATTTAATTTTTCTAATATTTTTTTATTTATAAAGCTGTATTTAGCAGTAATAGCTTTTATTATTATAGTAGTATTTTTATTCTCCCTCTTCTAAGAGTCTAAGTAATTTTAGCAGAAATGTCCTACTTTTTTATAGTTTAGGCAGGCCTTGTCCTTTAGCTACTTTTATTGTTCCTTTATTAAGGGCAGCCTATTACGTCCTAGAACTTAGCTCTTCTTAAAGGGGGGGCTCTATGTGTACTTTATGTAACTAAGGTCTATTAGTGTTTTATTATATTATAAAGGTTTTTTTTTTTAAAAATAAACTTTAGTCTCTAAAAAGTTTTTTTTTATTTTTTTTATTTTTTACACTTTTTATAATAGTTGTTATAGGTTGTTGCTTATATAATAAAGTTTTTAAGAGTAATTAGCTTCTTACTATGCATAAAGCTAGAGGTGCTAAGGGGAGCTAGTAGGAGTTTATAGGAGCCCGCCAAGGAGAGCTCCTATGAGCTCCCCTAGGCTCCCATTAATACGCGGCCTGTCTCCTCATTAGACGACGCATTCTTCTGTGATTGCGGGCAGCTGCGCTGCCCCCGCGTCCTCCGATTAGTCTGTAAGCGAGCCCTGTCCCAATCCAGCTAGATTGTGGAGCACTGCTGGTGGAGTTACGCCGGTCCAACCGTAGACTGTAACAATAACTTATTAGGATTAAAGATAACTACTAATGCTTAACTCTTAACTACTCTTAGACTTTAGTATAAAGCTTATAACACGCTCTAGCTGTAGCTAAGGCAAGATGCCTACTACTAGAGCTAAACAACTACTAACTTTAACAGCTAAACCCTCTTTTATAGGACCTAAAGCTAAAAACCTACTAGATTTAAAGTTAAACTTTAGTAACATAGCCTTTAAAAACTAAGTTGCTTAATTAAGAGCATAAATTAAATAGCTAACTAGATTAAAAACTATTAGTTTTAATTATCTCTTACTAACTACTAAATTACCTCTAATAATACCTTAAATTACCTCTACTACACTAATAGTAAGAGACTTTTTAGGCACTTTTAAGCTTCTTTAAAGCTACCTTACTAAACGCACGCCTAAGATTAAGAACTTTATAGATAGTAAAGAACTTATGTTTAAATAATAGTAAGCTTTTATTATAAATAGACTTAACATTAATTTAGATTACTATTAGAGTAAGTAGGCACACATAGTGTTAGTATAGGAACACACTGCTAGTATCGCAAAGGAATGCCTAGAGCCTAGATACCTAGCTAAATTAGATAACTTTTAGTTTAGAAATATAAAAAAAATAATTAAGCTTTTATAAATATACTTTATTACTAGTAATAAAGAGACAAAGGTGTAACAAGCGTTTTAGACTCTAAGAATAAGTAAAAAAGAAGTGTTTTTTACTTTTAAAGCTTACTTTATTAGTGCTGCTGTTAAAGAGTTTATATTAAAGTTAAAATAGTTCTTCTACTTATAAGAAAAAATACTGCCTAGCCTAAAAGTACTAAACTTAGGTTTTAAACATACTTAGAAGAGCTTTTTTAAGATAATAGTAGCCTACTTAATAGCTTATAACATAGAAAGAAGAAACACTTTTACTATTTTAAAGTAAACTATTAACTACACCTAATAATCTAATATTAGACTTATTATAAAGTAGTTTTAAAAGGTTTTTAGTAATATATCTAAGGCAGTATACTATTTAAGTGCACTCTAACCTGCACCTATGTTAGTACCCTAATCCACCCTAGCTACTTACTAACAACCTAGCTAGACACCTGCCTCTAAAAGACAAACAACTTCTAGTAACTATTATAATTATAGTAAACTAAAACATTTTACTAGTAATTATCCTATCTTTAGAGTATAAAAGATTAAGGTAGAGTAATAAAAATCTAATAAAAAGTTTATAGATGTAAATAATTATAACTTAGACCCTTTTTAAATAAGAAATAAAAACACTTAGAGAAACTTTTTATTTTAGGCTTAAATAAGTACAACCTAGTAAATATTAACCTATTACACTTATTTAAAGAAAAACATTTTTAAGTCTCTACTATTTTATACTTAAAAGGTATTAGAGTTTAATTAAATTTTTTAGTTAATACTAGCGCACATAGTTTCCTATTTATTAACTTAATAACTACTAAGTCTTTATTCTAATGCCTTTATGTCTCTATCTAACGTTTACTTTTTAAAGTTATAGTTAAGGGCTTTTAAGACTAAATCTAAGTTCCTGTCTACTAGTATATCTGCCTACACATGCAAATTAATAGTAAAAGCATCTAGAACTACCTTTTTATAATTATAAACCTTAGCTTACAAGATTGTATTATTAGCATTAAATAGTTATATTGTTTTAAACTTTAACTAGATATAAAAAAAAATTAGATTATATAGCCTAATGTAAGGCCGGGATGGCGCTTACGTGTAAGGCTGTGAGAGCACTGTGAAGCAGGAAGCGTGAAGCGCAGAAGGGGGTACAGGATAGTATTAATAGACGAATCCTTGAGGAGACTTAGGGGTTCGTAAGAAGATATATATATATGTGCTGGGGCACGTGACAGGACGTCATGTGCCCAAGGCTGGGCCAAGGGCTCTCCAGGGAGAGTCCGAGGCATGTCCAAGTTGACCGTGACATGGCCCCCCTCCTTCTGCAGGTCGTCCTCAATCCTGCGATTAGATAGGTAGGATATTATAGTAACTTAGACTAGCCCTAGGCGGACCTGCGGTGGGGACTGTACAGGTTACGCCTAGGTAGTACTTATTACTAGTAACTAAACTCTAGAAAACCTTAGTAAGGGAAAACTATGTCTAAAGAAGTATAACTAGAAGAGTTAAAACATTATTACTAGCGCTGTAGCTACTAATGTAAGGCGTTCTTGTTTTATTAAGTTAAGCCTAATAGGCCTGCAGAGGCTAAGTAAAGTAGATAGTCTATAATTAAAAAGCCTACTTTTATAAAAGTAACCTAAGATTACAACTTTTTTTTTTTACTATCTAGTTAAGGTCTGCTTTTAAAGGTCCTAAAGTTTTAGTTTTAGTACTTATAAGTACTATAAAGTATCTGTAGATGCACTGCTCCTGCGCAGGTAGTTCTCTTAAATGCAGCAGTTAATTACTAGGTCTTTTTTATTAAAAAAATAGTTATTAGTAAGCTTATAACATTATAATTTTATTTAAAATAGCTTAGAGTTTTAATGTATTGCTAGAATAGTTCTAAGGTTAGTGCTATAAAGCTTTTAAAACTAAATCTGTAGCTGCTTTAGTCTAGAGTTGCAAGTGCTAAATAGGGAGGTGTGGTGCTATATAAGCAAGTTGTTCTGCTAGTTCCTTTAAGTACTAATAAATTAGTGCTTTAGAAATATCTCTGTGCGTAAAATGCTTAAAAATAATGCTTTTAATATGTTGCTATTTACTAAGAGTAGTTGCTCTTCTAGTTAGTTAGGTGTAAGCATAAGTAATAGTTTTTTTAAGCTATTTACATGTTTCTTTATCTCTCTAACATTTTATACTAAGCAGGTTGTAGGCAGTAAGGCTTTAAGGCAACTCTAGACTTTACATAAAGTAAAAAAGGTAAGTGTAGGTTTAAGTATAAAACACTGTTTTTGCTATTTTTAAACCTTTTTTTTTTACTTTTTTTTTAGCTCCTTTTTAACTAGTCTTTCTAGCTATAACCTTATCTTCCCTTACTATGCCTATTACATCTCTTGCCTAGTGCTTTAAAGAGGAGATTCCTGCGCATGTCTATAAGCTTCTGCCTTACTTAGAGCCTTAGCTGCCACTTATCTAGAAATAGTGCTGTGGCTGTGTTGCTGCGCTATTGTCTAAGAAAGGCAGTAAGGAGCCCTTAGCTTCTAATCTTTACATAGCTGTAAACACTAGCGTGTGCCTAAAAAGCACACTGTTTAGTGTTTATAAAAGCTGTGCTAATAAAAAGGCAGGTAGCTATGTAGAAGTAAGTCTCTTTAGAGCTCTTTAAGTTTATGCTAACTCTGTACAGCTTAACCCTTGCTTCTGCTGCGCTAG
The DNA here is from genome assembly GCF_010093535.1 of Lindgomyces ingoldianus. Taxonomy (NCBI): domain Eukaryota; kingdom Fungi; phylum Ascomycota; class Dothideomycetes; order Pleosporales; family Lindgomycetaceae; genus Lindgomyces; species Lindgomyces ingoldianus. Next base: position 27,745 of record NW_022985180.1, on the reverse strand, counting down.
AAATATTCTTTAGTACTATATTAACTAAGCTCTTAACTATAACAAACGCGCTATTAAGACTATAAGTAACTTAAGTTAAGAACCTAACTTAGATGCTAAAGCTTAGCTCTACTATTAGGAGAATGTCCTTCTGTATGCGCTAGCCCTTAAGGAGCATATTAATGCATACTTCTAGTAGTTAAAGCGTAAGACTAAGGGCTTTACGCTAGCAGAGTATGCCTAGCAGCGTTAGGTTTCCTAGGAACACAACTATAAGCAGCATAAGGTATGTCTTAGTATTACAGGTTATTTAGATTATAGCTAACTTTATTTTAAAGTAGTCTTAGTAGCGTTAGTAAGAACTATTTAAATAATACTATTATCTAGTCTAAGTCTAAGGCAATTTTTCTTAAGAACAGCTGCGTAACTAACTAGAAGAAACAGTAGTACTACTATAGGCTAAATATACCTGCTACTAAGAAAGTAAGCTTACTAGTTATAAATTAGCAGTCTAGTACAGCATAAATAGATTAGAAGCGCGCAGAACCTTTGTTCTACTAAAAGAGTAGCTAGCAATGTTTTTAGAAATCTTTAGGATGTTCCTGTTATATATGTGGATAATACCTAGTCTAGACTTCACCTAGGACCTCTCTAGGTCTAGTGGGGCCCTAGACAGTACCTTTAATACAGACATTTACACTCTACTCTAGGTTATAACTTTATAAGCTACATAAAGTTAAAATTTTATAGTAAAAAGTATAAGTTATTACTCTATTTTTTTTTTATCTATATGCTAACTTTTTTTAGTAATTCCTGTGTTGCAGAGTTTAGATTGCATTAGGTTTTGCTGCAAGTGCTAAAGTTAGTGTAGTTGTCCCCTAGAGGGTACCTGTAGGTGTAGTGTTTAGCTGTTGCTTCTATTATAATGTATTATATAGAGTAAGCTAATAATTCTAAAGAACTTTTTTATAGTTGTTAAAGTGTTTCTTAAGTTTTTAAGTAAAGTCCTTAAAAGGCTACCTAAGCTACTTTATAAAAAACTATTGTTTTACTTTTAAATCTTTATGTTTAAGAATTCCTTTAACTTTATAGTAGTCTCTGCTATCTGTCTCTAGGACGTGTACAGGCCTAGGCTAGAAGGGCTTTTTTTAAAGAGGCTTGTTCTATTGCTCTAGCAGTAAAATATAGAAGACAAAATAGATCTTTTACATTAATTATAGTAAGTCTAGCTAGTATGCTAGCTTTTTAATTTTCTTAAGTACTTTAAAGAGTCTTAGGTATGTTGCATTAAGCTTTTTTAATAAACGCTATGTTTTAATGTGCTTTAACCTTAGAATAACTTAATCTCCTACACTAAAGTGCTTCTTTAAATGCTTAGTGTTGTACTATTTAACCTAGTGCTGCTGCGCCTGCTTAAGGCATAAGCGCGTAGCTTTTTATTGCTTGTTCTATCTTAAGAGATAAGCAACTACCTAGTCCCGCAGGGCTAGTGCCTTTCTAGACTTGTCCTATACCTGGGGCGGGCGCCTAAGCTAATAATTGTCCTTAACCCTGTTAAAGCCCTTTAGAGTAACCCTGTACGCTACGCGTATTAGGCATTTGCTGTAGGAGGAGTGTTTCTTAGAGTTGTAAGCATACTCTGCGTACAGTAGCAGCTTGCACTAATTATCTTACTAGTAGTTTAAGTATAACTGTAAAAATAACTTTAATTTTTAATTTTAACACTTAGTTTACTTATTAGTTTAAGAATAAAAAGCTGTACTAAGCTAGTAGTTAATCTTTAAGTAGAAGTAGATGTCTAACTAAAACTAACTAGTAAAGATTAAACTATAATTAAAAATAAGAGTATCTAGTAGTTCTATCTTTATAAAGAATTGCTTCTTTAGAAGGGTAGCTAGTTTTCTTGCTGTAATAGTCTTAGTAATAGAAAGGTACTAGACATACTTTAAAAAGCAGTTAACAAGTACTAAGATTAAGTTATAAGTACTGCCTATAAAGTTTCTTAACTTTAGCAGGTTAGTAATAAAGTCTAGTAAGTAGTGCCTTTATAAAGAAGTAGGTAAGAGTAAAAGTTCTAGTAACTTTTAAAGCTTATACTGCTAAATCTTATTTAGCTAGCATAGTGCGCACCTTGCAACATACTTGTGAACGTTATAGCAAAGGTATAGCTAGTAGTATTTCCTTTTAAGAAGGTTTATAGTCTTTTTAACACTGTAATGCTTTTTTATAAGGTTATTATAGTTCTTTATTAGGATGTTTTAATGTAAGGCTTTATTGTCTAGGATCTACACTTTCCTATTCCTGTGCAGGACACTTATAGGGTTATGCTTCTAAAACAAGGTGCCTTTTTTTACCTTACTTACCTTCCTTTCTATTAAGAGCGCATTTAACTAATAGGCCTTATTAGTTTCCTGCACTTACTTAATATACTTAGAGAGACATTTTAGGACTTTTAAAGCATAGGTGTTTTTATCTTATATAGCTATAATAGTAAGATAGTTTAGCAATAACATCTTATAAATATAAGGGTAATAAAGGAACTCCTCTATAACATCCTAGGTCTGTTGTTGCATTATAAGTTCCCTATAGAGGACCTGCAGCGCTTTAGGATTAACTGCCCTGTAACTGCTATAGTTTGTGGGAACAACAGGTTAGGTTAATAGAGGCGTACCTCTAATAATTAACATTATGTTAGGTGGATTTAGGGATTCCCTAGGTATAGTACAGCACCTTGCTAGGTCACTGTTAGGAGAAGTTATACTACACGCTGCCTAACTAGCGTAATAAGCTGTGGACATTTAAATTGCCTACACCTAAAGCTTCTGCTGTAAAGTTAGGAGCATTACATTTTACAGTAATTTTACTTCTCTTAAGAAGACCCCTTTTGCGTAATTAGGTCTTTTAGATAGTCTGTTAGCTAGGTTTTTTAGACCTAGCTTATATTTAATCTTAAAATTAAACTGCGCTAGCTCTTCTGCCTAGCAGGCTTGCTTAGGGGAGAGCTCCTTTGTTGTTATAAAATAGCGTAGATTGTTGTAATTAGAGAGTACCTAGATTATGCTTAGGGCGTACTTTAGGTAGTGCCTCTAATGTTTAAAGCTCTCTATAATTGCGCACAACTCCTTATTATGTGTATGCTAACAGAGTTGTAGGCTGCTTAACTTGCAGCTCTAGAAGGCTATAGGCCTCTAGTAGCAATTTACTGCTAGCTTAGAGAACTAAGGCTAGAGCAGTATTACTGCTATAGTAAACTTAGAAGCGTCTATAATAATTATAACTAGCTTTAATAAATTAAAGTGCTAAAAAACTAAGGCATCTATAAATTTTAACTTAAAAGTTAGAAAGGTGTTGTAGGCCTTTTTAGGCTAGAACTATTCCTAGTACTACTTTATAGGACTCTTATAATTCTACTTTGCTTTCTTCTTCTTTTTTAAGTTAGAGCCCCTACAGGGCAGACTTAGGGCTTAAGCAGCTATTATATAGTTAACTAGTAGGCGTGTAATCTTTAAGTAATTATAGATAAATCTTTAATAAAAGTTTATAAAGCCTAGAAATACCTAGATGTCTTTAAAGCTCTCTAGCTTAGGCTATTCCTTAATTGTCTAGACGCGTAATAAGTCTATTACTACACCTTCTAGCGTAACTATAAAGCCTAAGAACTTAACAGCCTTTATTTTAAAAAAACATTTAAATGCTTTACAGTATAGTCCTTATTCTACTAGTTAATTAAAAACTTTAAAGATATATTACTTGTAGTCCTTTTTATCTTTAGAGTAAATAAAGATGTTGTTTAGATAAATAACACATATCCTATCTAACAAGCCTCCTAAAGCCCTATAGATATAGGACTAAAAGGTGGCTAGGGCATTAGCTAGGCTAAAGGGCATAATAAGGTACTTAAAATGCCTATACTATGTCTTAAAAGTAGTCTTCTACTTATTCTCTTCCTTAATGCAAAGCCTATAGTAGGCGTTGCAAAGGTTAAGCTTTATAAAGACTTTAGCTTTTAATAGGCAATCTAACATTTTACTTATAAGTAAGATAGAATATTAGTTCTTAATTATAATTTTATTAAGACTTTAATAGTTAACATAAAGTTACAGTGTCCTATCTAGTTTTAGGACAAAGAGAATAGGAGCACCTGCTAGCAACCTGCTTAGGTGTATCTAACCCTTCTCCTAGGCCGCATTAAGGTATTCCCGCAGGATATCTAGTTTGTGGCAGGAGAGGTTATAGATTAGAAGGTTTAGAATCTTCTTTCCCTTCTTAATCTCTATAGCATAATTATGCTTACTGTTTAGCCTAAGGATGTTTGTACAATGTTTGCTAAAAGCGTACCACTAAGAGTGGAACTTAGAGAGAACATGCGCAAGTTCCTTAGGGTCTAGAGCGTTGTCAGCATTATTAGTGCCTAGATACCCATTGCTGTTGTTGGGAAGTACCTGGGCAACGCCTGTAGGCAGTGTGGCCTAGCAGTAGCCTTAATTATAGATACTAGCTACTACATAATAGGCTATAGCTTTAGAAAGCTATAAAAGCTTTAGAAATATCTTAACACACTTTTAAAGATGCTTTTAAATCTTAAGCATGTACTTCTTTAACTAGAGCAGCCCTTAACAATAAAAGTACTCTGCATCCTGCACTATGTTGCCACTAGGCCTAGGGGCTTGCGGAGCAGGTTTAGGGTGTCCCTAAAGCAGTTCCTCTAAGAGGGCTTCCTTCCTAACATTATTGCTTATTAGTTAAATAGTATAAGAGGTAGGGTGTAGCACATATGCAGTCTCTTTAGGACTAAAGTCCTTTAGGAGCTTTTTAGCAAATACTAACTAGATTCTACTGTTATTATTTTTTTACTACTTAAATGTACTGTCTTTAAAACAGATTTTAAGGTTAGCTTCTTATAGCTAAGAATACTTTAAGATTAGGTTATAACTTAAGAAATTAGCTAACTAAAATCTTTAAAGGCTAACTTCTTTATTAGTACCCCTGTTGTCTATGTAGACAAGAGAAAGATTATATAGCAATTCTAACTATAATTAGTAATTGTTAATAAAGCTTGTGTTAGGCTTCTTATAGTAGTGCTTACATAAGAGGCTATATTTCTAAATAACGCTAGCGTTTATTAGGTTTAATTTAGCACCTATGTTATAAAGGCTGCAGAGGATAGTTGTTCTACTGTTAGAGAGTTTAAGCTGCACCTAAACTATAATATAAAGCTGCTTACTATTTAATTTAGGCTCTAGTTATAAGCGTGTAAGATTTGCAACTAAGGCTTCTCTTTTTTTATGCTATTATTATCTTTCTAGTTAAATTAGTTCTTCTAGTAGGGCTTATGTTTACTAAAGGTCTCTTAAGGCGTTGTTACAGCAGTATTAGTTCTTTGTACTAAGGACTATTAGTTGCTTATTAATTAGCCTGTAGGCTTCTAGTCTTGTCTTTTATCTTTCTACTACTGTTAAGAGTTTAAGGTAAAGCAGGACTGCTTTTTTTTCTAAGTTAAAGCGTCTCTAGAGCTAGCCTAGGGCGTTATTAGAGCTTGCTTAGAGTAAGCAACAGTTTTAGCGTTGCGTACAGCGCGCTTAAACTCTAGCTAAGTGTTTACAGACTTAAGTAAGCTATTGTGCTGCATTTCTTTTTAGATAGATTCTAAGAGGCAGCTTTATATAAAGGTAATTTTAATTTTATAAAGTTTCTTTTTATTAGAGGTTTAGAAAAAAGTGTTTTTTAAAAGACCCTCTTACTAAAATAGCTAGGTAATAAAAGTGTTAAATGTATTGCCTACTTTCTACTCTGTATTCTAAAAGTAATAGTAGTTCTTGTACTGTGTTAGAAGAGAATCCTAGGTAAGCTTGTGTACTTTAGTTTAAAGCTAAGCCTAGGTTTTAATAGTGCCTTTATTAATAGTGTAACTAATTAAGTTCTTATAGACTTTAAACTAGATCTAGTTAATAATTTATTAGGTTTAAGTAGCAGAGTTATCTAGAAGGTCTACATATTTCTAGATACTGTTTATATCTCTTACTTAGGTGTCTACCTGCTGTAGGGTTAGAGACTTCTTTAAGAAGCTAAGCTTTAAAGGGGCCTTAATTTTAGATAGCTAACTTAGGGTCTTATCTAGGCTAGCTTAGGATTAGAGTTAATCTAGAGTAGTTCTAAGAGATAGGCTAAGGGTTGTAAAAGTAATCTAAGCTTATTTATAAGCTTAACTAATTTTAGCTTCTAAAGCTCTTTTAGCCTTAAGCTAAAAGGCTTTTATAAGAAGTAATTATATAAACGCTTTATTAGTTAAGAGTTGCACTAGGACAGCAGTAGAGCTAGTTTAGGCCTGCCCTAGAAGGGTACTGCAGCGTATTGCGTTTGCCCCTGTTGCTAACAGTTGCTGTAAGTGGCCTATAGGGAGCTAACTAGCAGTCCCTAAAGTTCTAAAACCTAGGGGGCTTAGTGTAATAAAAGGGTTGTTTAATCTTTATCTAGTGTAACCTAAAGAGTTTTTAGGTTTAGTTTAACTATGTCTCTAATAGTTTCTAGGGTCTTGCTTATTTTTTAACTTAAAGACTTAGTGTTCTTTATTTTCTACCTCTTATACTTGCTAATCTAGTGGAATTTAGTTAAGGCGCTAGAATGTGAGGTGCTTAAGGAGTTAAGTACTAGGGTTGTTATAAGGCGTCTCTGGGACGGCCTTGGAAGGGGTAGTGGCTGTGGCCCTGCTTTTGCGTGTGCGACTACTGTTAGCTATTGTTGTTATAGCTCTTTAATTAAGGTAGAGCTTAAGAAGCAGTAGTAGAAGTAGCCTTTTGTTCTTTAAACTAACTGCGTTTTTATAGGAGAGTATAAAGGATTTAAATTATAAGAGCACTGTAAAGCAGGAAGCGTGAAGCGCAGAAGGGGGTATAGGATAGTATTAATAGACAAATCCTTAAGGAGACTTAGGGGTTTGTAAGAAGATATATATATATGTGCTAGGGCACGTGACAGGACGTCATGTGCCCAAGGCTGGGCCGAGGGCTCTCCGGGGAGAGTCCGAGGCATGTCCAAGTTGACCGTGACAAAGGCTGAGATGGTGCTTACGTGCAACGGGTATATATACTATTCTGTACGCAATAATTAACTGTTGGTTAATTATTCGCACCTTTTTAGTTGTATTAGCGTAGTGGTACAGAGCTCCGTCCTTACAGTTATAGGCTATAATAGAGTTTGTTAGAGTGGGGTCTTGGCAAAAGTAAGCAACTTAGGTGTGTAAGCAACTCGCCTGTAAAGTACGTTAGCTTAATATATTTATTAAGCACTACTTAAAGCTTAAAGTAAAGTTTAAGTATAACTATAACTATAAAAAAGCTTTTTATAAAATTTTTATAGTAATTTAAAGCTACTTTAACTTTATAAAAAATATTAAAGCTAAGTATAGTATCTAAAATAATAACATATATAACTTTAATAAAATAAAGTTTATAAGAAGCTAAATATCTACTAAAGTAGTTATTATAAGTTTAGAGAAATAAGAACAGCTAAAAGCAGTCTAGCTAGGTAATTAAAAGTAAATAATAGCTATCTAAAGTATTAATACTAAAAAGTAGGCTATTTTACTTTTTATTATTTTTTAAAGTAGTAATTACTTTTTATTATTTTTTAAAGTAGTAATTACTTTTTAAACTAGTTGTTGTATACAGCTATCTGTCTATATATATCCTTCTGCTGTGCTAGCTAGAAGGTTAACCTTTTAGCAAACGCAACACTAGTATAAAAAATAACTTTAAAATTAAGTTACTATAGTTTTTAAGTATAGCTAGACTACTAATTAGCTTAGCCTAAACTAGTTAAAGCACTTTAATATATATATAAAGAAGTGTACTATTAGCAGCTACTATCTACTAGTTAATAATAGCTATAAAAGCTATAACTTACTTTGTTTTTAGTAATACTATATAAATAATAAAATTATTACTATTTATATACTTTTTTACTTATTACGCTTTTTATAGCTACTTAATAGAGGTTATTTTACTTTTTTTTAAAAAAGTGTATAAGTGCTAAGCTAAAAACTTTCTATATAACTAAATTACTTATATTATAAAAATAAAGTTTTTACTATACTTTAAAGTAGCTTATAATGCTATAATTACTTTTAGTAATATTTAAAAAAAAGTTTTAAAGTGCTAGATTAGTTTTTTTTAACTTATAATAAGTTATAATAAGCTTTAATATAAAGTTATGCACTTTATTACTACTACTACTTATATATAATAAACTCTAGTAGTTATAAACTTTAAGTAATACTTTAAAACTTAAAGTATAATTAATACTTATAAAAATAAATTTTTTAAAGTATATAAATAGTTTACTAACTTTTTGTTACAATCCTTGCTTTAGAAAGCACTTAGGTTAATGTTGTTCCTAGGGAGGTAGGACAGAGGCTAGGGGCCGAGTGTACAGTCCTACGTAAGGGCTAATAGGCTAATAGAGTAAGAGAGGGCGACTAGATTATAGTTTGTCCCTGCGGCAGCAGTATAGTAGCTAGGTTAGACAGTCCTGTTAGATAGAATTAGAGGTATATATGTTATAAGATATATAAATAGTATTATTGCTTTTTAGAAAGCTAGAATGCTACTTAGTCTATATAAAAAATAAACTAAACATTAAACACACTTTCTAAAAGTTATTTAAAGTTAGAACTATATACATGTCTAATAGTGCTAAGAACATATTAATTAAGTTAAATAAGTTTGTCTAGCGTAGCTTATCTAACTTATTTAACTTGTTTCTATTCTTTAGCTAGTCTTCTTACTAGACAGTGCATTCTTTTATAATCCTAGGCAGCTGCGCTGCCTTTGTGTCTTCTAATTAGTCTATAAACAAGCTTTGCTCTAACTTAGCTAGATTATAGAGCACTTTAGGTAGAGTTATGTTAGTCTAACTATAGACTATAACATGCTGCCTTTTCTTTCTAGCTGCCTTTTCTTTCTAGCAGTGTTCTTACTGCTCTGCTTATATAACTATGTTAGTAAAAGTTTATTTATAAAGTAAGTGCCTACTTACTAGAAAGCGTTTTTAATGTCTCTTTTTTTTATACTAAATAGCTTACTAGTTCCATTTATTTTATTATTTTTACACTGCTTATTATTTTAATCCTTTTTACTAGATAAAAATAAGGCTCTATAACACTTACTAGTTATTAAAGTTGTTTTACATATTAACTTTATTTTTAAATAAGTGCGTAGAATGTGTAAAAAAAAAAATTAGTGCAACACTTTTATTTCTAACACTGCCTAGAATTATTTAAAAAAAAAGAGAAAAAAGCTTCTTTATGTTACTAAGGTAGTAAAGGTTTATAAGTAGAAGCTTATAAAAAAGCTAGTGCATTTATTAAAAAAGAAAGTAAAAGTAATAAAAAAAAAGTATTTTAAATAAGATTATATCTAAAAGTTACTAGACCTGCTAAAGACTTATTATGTAAGATATCTAACTAAAAACTTTTCTTTTTTAGATAAAATAGCAGCTTTTAAGGTAAAAGTAAAGAGTTAATTACTTTTTTAACTTCTTTCTACTAGCACTTGTCTCTAAAGGCTGCTACTATCTAATAATAATATAGCTATTCCTTTTAAAATAAGTGCCTTATTACCTAGCTAGTTTTATTTAGACAAGTCTAAAGGTACTTCTATACTAACTACTGCGCATTCTATAGGTTCTTAGCTAGCTTTTAAGTGTTTTTACTAGTAAGCTATTATATCTATTTTATAGAAAAAAATGTTTTTTTTTTAGTTATTAATAATTTATTTTACTTTATATTTTATTTCTATTTATTTTTATTTTTATATTAATAAAAGGATTTCCTTAAATGCTTTTTCTAATTTTAAGATGTAAAACTATAAGTGTATTTTTATGTGTAAAAAAAGCTTTAGCTTATAGTTGTTTTATTAAGTTTAAAAAACTTTATAAAGTTTTATCTTTTTTTCTACTAGCTTCCTAGAAAGTTAGAGTATTTTAAGGTTTTTAGTTTTAAAGTATCTATAGTCTTTAAAATAAATTTCTAGTCTATATTTTTATATTTAGTTTATGTATTATTTTATTATCTTCTAACTAGATTTAGCTTTAACTGCTAATTTTTAATATATGTTCTTTAGATTTAACAAACAGTTAATTAATTCTAGTAGATTTATAAGCTAATTTCTATAAAGTGTAAAATAAAGGTAGTAACTAAAATTAGCTTTAAATAGGGTTTTTTTTATTATAGCAGATTCTACTGTATTAATTATAAGCTATGCTATTAAAAGCTATTGTACCTAGTTATTCTAACTATAGAATACATATTATCTTAGGTATTTTTCTACTTTAGCATTTATTTATTTAGTTTGTCTGTCTGTCTGTAGGTAATATGCTATAGATAGTTTATATGTTATTCTAAGGTGTCTTATAGCTGCTTTTTAGAACTTACTAGTAAATAGCTTATTCTTATTAAAGATAATCATCTAGAGATATTTATATACTAAAACTATATTTTATTTAAGTTTATATATAAAATTCTTAGCTGTTATAGTCTTTTTTAATAGCTATATATATAGGAACTTTGTAGTTTTATTAAAAGCTACTCTTATTATATTATACATTTAGTCTATACTAGGTTTCTTTAACAAAGAAAGGCTAGTTATAAAGTTTATAGTAACTATTATTTATAGTTGCTTTAAAGCTTTAATTAGTTAAAGGTATTTATATATCTTATGCCTTTAGAGGTTATTCTTATTACGCGTGTTACATTTCTTAAGTACCTCTATGCATAGTTGCTTTATTTTAGGTATTAGTTAAAGTATAGCAGCTTTTAGCTTCTTTTAAAGAGTGCTAATTCTAAAGTGTCTAAACATTAGAAATTTATAGTATTTATAAATTAAGTTCTTTTATTCTTACATAGTTACTATAAGCGTACAGAATTCTTTAATAGGCCTAGGTTTGTTATATACTAATCTTTTTTTTATTTTTTTAAAAAGGATAAACTTTTTAGTTTCTTTTTCTTATCTGTTAAAATAGTTAGGTCTCTAGCTAAGCGCATTAGCTTACTAGTTTTATGCTTTAAAAATATGCTTAATAATAACGTACTTCATGGGCGAGTTGCTCACACACCCGAGTCGCTCACTTTTGCTAAGACCCCACCAAACCACCCTTCCTACACTAATGCATTCCCCACAACACCACTTAGACGCGCTAAAAGAACGTTAGATACAGCTTGCGCTCTAAGCTTTTAAATAAGACATAAAACTCTTAAAGAAATGTGCTATAGCTATGTGCAAAGTCCTGTAAAAGACAATAAATAACTATAGCGCTAGACAACCTTTACAAGCTAATTCTACAGCTAAATTATAGAGGCTAGGTAATAAAAAGGAGCAGGTGATTGTTAAGACTATACTTAAGCAATATGCGCAAGGAATTTCCCCTTAGATAGCATTTATAGCTAATATAGCTAATTCTTTGCGCGCTAAGCGTAATCTAGGCTATGTTCGCATAAACTAGCCTAGTACGTTTGTGAAGCGTTATTTAGAGCTTAAAGTAACATTTAAGCGTAAGTACAACTATAAGAGAGCCCTCTACAAGAGTCTTAGGGTAATTTAGGGCAGGTTTAGCCTTGTGGAGAATATTAAAGCTAAGTATAGCATCTAGAATAATAACACGTACAACTTTAACAAGACAGGGTTTATAATTAGCTAGATATCTCTTAACTATACTTGCGCTTAAAACTTTACTTTAAGCTCTAAATAACGCTTCACAAACGTACTAGGCTAGTTTATGCAAACATAGCCTAGATTACGCTTAGCGCGCAAAGAATTAGCTATATTAGCCACAAATGCTATCTAAGGGGAAATTCCTTGCGCATATAGCTTAAGTATAGTCTTAATAATTACCTGCTTCTTTTTATTGCCTAGCCTCTGTAATTTAGCTATAGAATTAGCTTATAAAGGTTGTCTAGCGCTATAGTTATTTGTTATCTTTTACAGGACCCTATACATAGCTATAGCACATTTCTTTAAGAGTTTTATGTCTTATTTAAAAGCTTAGAGTGTAAGCTGTATCTAACGTTCTTTTAGCGCGTCTAAGTGGTGTTGTGGGGAATGCATTAGTGTAGGAAGGGTAGTTTAGTAGGGTCTTGGCAAAAGTAAGCGACTCAGGTGTGTGAGCAACTCGCCCATGAAGTACGTTATAGTTAAACTAGGTAAGCTCTATTACTTATTATATGTGTATTAGCAAAAGTTTCTTTATTATTAGAAATATAACTAGATTTGTATAGTCTATTATAATATTAAAACGTTTTCCTATTCTGTGTAGCTCTGTTGCCTAGACTTGTACTGTGTTTAATATTACTTTTAGTTCTTTATTAAGTATGCTGTAGTCTACTTTAGATCCTAAAAACTTTACTAAATAGTATACTACTAGATGCTATTTTTTATCTTCTTATTTCTAATAGAAGGCTGCGCTGCTTGCTTTTAAGAACGCATTTATATAGATCTTTATATCTAGCCTTAGATTATACATTTATAGTACTAGTTTAATAGTTACAGCTTACTTTAATGCTTTAAAGGCGTTATTTATTTATAAAGTTTAGATAAATTTGATAATTACGTGTTTCTTTATAGTAGCATTAGTTAAGAGTATAGTAATTTTTAAGTAGTTTTTAATTATTTATTTAACATATCTAGACAGTTCTAGGAATCCTTTAACTTTTTTAACTGTTGTAGGCTCTAGCTACTCTAAGACTTTCTTCTAGACTTAAACCTAGGGGCTTGCTTATAGTGCTGTAGCACAGCGTAACTTTACTACCCTAAAGTGGTAACTCTTGTTAAGCATTGCCTTATTGTAGAGAAAGGGCATTACAACGCCTGCGCTACACTTAAGCTAGAGGTACTTTTGCATAACATTAGTTTAGAATGGCCTGTGCCAATACCCACGATTCGCGTCGCCATAGGCTGATAGGATCTAGGAGAGCAGGGCGAAGTTGCCTAGCTGCTGCAATGGCCACCTAACACCACCACATAAAGGGGCTTGCTCTAAGTAGAAGTGACAATTACCTCCTGCCGCGACTTCCTAGACCTATTACGACTATGCATCGTCAACGCTCTAGCAATAGGCAGAGTGCCTTTGTTGCAGGGAGGCATTAATTTAATAACCTTAGGCTTGTATCTAACATAGACTTAAATCCTAAGTCTAACATCTAAGCTTGCCTCATAGCTGCGTTTTGTCCCGTGCAGCAACGGAGCTCCTAATGGATGTAAACGGCATGGTCCTTAGCTAGATATCGCATGACCTTGCCTGCTGTGACGCTACCACCCAGATGCAGGACTGCTAGAACCCTGGCTGTTGCGCATAAACAAGGCGTTGTCCAAGGTTGACAGCGCTGCCTCCTTCATGCTGGGATGGGCAAGGTGTATCAATTATCTGAAGCCAAACAACTCAGTCCCAACAGGATCGCTCAAGATGCTCCAAGTCATTGAAACTTAGGTCATCTCCCTGCGGTACCATGATAATAAATAACACAGGTAGAGTTAAAGTCAGGTTGCGCCCAATCGTGAGTCCAACCCACAAGCGAACATGCAGCTTTATACCTGTGACATAACTAAGCCACTAAAAATACTTTATGAATTGATGTGCGGTAGTGACAGATTTTGTTATTCGACAATATTCCTTCGTTAGTGATTCAAATTAAAAGCCATGGATACTCACACAGACCTCTAGATCCAATGAACAAGCCTAGTTCCATCCCATAAAAAGCACTAATACTGCACAGCTTGTCGTCATCAGTCAAGTCGCGACAATAGGATCTAGTGTGATCAGCCAAGTCTAGAGTGCTGCAGATACATTAGCAACTGCACTTCCGGGTGAATTTAAGGCACTAATACTATAAAATTATTTAATACATGACAATAGCGCAACACAACCCTCCTACACTTAGTCCGCTTACCTTGCCTTCCTCAACTTGAATCCAAGGGAGTAGATGTTCAGCTTTAGATTTAAAGATATATAGAACTATTCTAGCCACAAGGAATAAGATGCAACAGATTAGTCTAAATAGCAAAAGAATTCTAACTCTTAGAATTCTAAACCGGAGAAAAATAGCCCTAACGCAGAGAAACCTACTAAATATTAAACACATTAAAAGAGTAGCTATAATAAAGGCTAAGACTTTGCTAATTATTAAAGCGTCTTAGATATTTAGTGTTATAACTTTAGTTAAAGCATTATTAAAAGGCTAAATGTTGTTAAGATTAATTTAAAGTACTATTTTAACCTCTACTAGTATAAATTTTAAGATGTTAAGAAGAAGGCTATAGTATATTACGTTATAAGCGAGTCTAACACAGAATTCTTTTATGCTAATTAAGCACTAGTCACACTAATGTTCCTACACTCTCAGCAATGCCAGCCTTCAAAGGCCCAGGATTTGAGCAAAACATTGCTATGTACAGTGCCGTGACAGAATCCCAGACGGTTGCGTTGTATGCCCGATCGCATGTGTCGTGGAACATGAACGTCGCCCAGTGAATGCCACCAGCCGAATTACCGAACCCGTCTCTTTTCTAGCCTTCAAAATGTGTTATTATCCAATCAATCGCCATCGCTATATCCACGCCTCTGGATGGGAACTTGGCCTCGTGCGCATATGCGAGCCTGTAGTTCGCAATAAAGTACTCTCACTGTCCCGTCATGGGTTGCGGTTGTGTCCAGCAAAATTTCTCAAGAACCCATTTGCCAGCAGTAAACAAGCGGTAAGCATCCTCTCGCGAATAACTCAAATTTCTAACAACAAAATCGTTCGCCCCTATCGGCGGTCACAGAGCGTGCCCGGATTGTGCGCAACATCACTCTATACCTTGGCGTGTCCTCTAGTATATAGCCTCACCCCGTAGGATAGGATCGCGTTAGCGACTTGTCTCTCTTAAAATCAACCCCGGTTGTCCTCTCTCATACGATCTCTCTCTGCCGTCCTCTTATTGAACCTACCCTGCACAATCCCAAACCTTAAATACTACGACTCATATAATGGTCGCCTGGCAATTATTGTGACACAAGTGCGGGGTTGCTGGTCGCGATGTGAGTTCTCACTTTTTGCATCTATTGTTACCACAGAAACCTGAGGCTATGAGATCACCCCGCAGAGCAGCTTGAAAACTTTTCAGCGACAGTCGTCAATGCATCCTTCCTACATGCCACACCCTAGTGGCGCTTCTATGGCTAGAATTCAGAAACTCCGAGGCGTCATCTACCAACATCTTTTTTGACTCTTTGTTAAGCACCACAGTGGATATATCTCTTTTACTCCTAGACTTCGATGG
Organism: Lindgomyces ingoldianus; assembly: GCF_010093535.1. Classification (NCBI taxonomy): domain Eukaryota; kingdom Fungi; phylum Ascomycota; class Dothideomycetes; order Pleosporales; family Lindgomycetaceae; genus Lindgomyces; species Lindgomyces ingoldianus. The sequence goes on along the minus strand of NW_022985180.1, from coordinate 12,458 downwards.
TTTCCATTCGTCTTTTTGGTGCTCAAAGACACAGGTTTTGTTCTCAACCATCCCCAAATAATGCTTGCGGCATTCATCTAGGAGCTCCCTCAGAACACTTGGATTCCGCCCAAAGTATGATATAGAGACTTCATCCCGAGTATGGCCGAGCTCTCCGTGACTTCGGTGGCGTTTGAATACGAATAGACGGTGTCTATGCCAGAAGTAAAAGCGACCATTCCAAGGGGAGTAGTGTAGTGGCTTCTTGTTGGCATTCCCAGGCTTAGATGATTTGAGATCGACTGTAGCGAGGGAAGTGCGCGCCGATCGCGCAAATGGCTGAGAACGCACCCAGGAAATGAGCATATCGTATGCTTCATTGTAATAGGACACTTCAATTGTTGAAGCTACAGATCGTCGATAACACAGGCTCTCTGAGGATGGGTTTACTGACTAAAATAAGTTTCTAGCAACTGCCCCAAGTATTCTGAGGCATATTTTACAATCAACAGGAGCAAACCACAGATACACAACAGGCGGCCGATGCTCGGTGCGCTAGTAAGAAGCGGCCAGACAGAGGAAAGCACAGGCGCAAGGCCGGGGAGGAAGAAGTCCAGAAGGGGGATATGGTCGAGCGTAGTGGACATATGTAAAGCTTTGACAAGGTAGTGATAATTATGGTGAAAGTACGACACAAGCGATTGATAGCCTTTCCCGAGGAAGGCCTGCCCGTTCTTATACTTGTCGACGCATCCAACTGTGCCGCATGTTCTCGCTGAAAAACCCCTCCACCTTCATTCATCAAAGCGGCTGCCGGATCATGCACAATGATAACAATTGCGCCATTTTGGAACCCCTAGATTGAGTTGATGCGCGGCAACTATAGGGTTCGATGGTGAGGTAGACAATCCTCAGTTCACTTCACCGAAAACATACTTCCGAACAGCCTCCGATCACATCAGCGGAGAAGTAGGTACGCCTAGACTCAGTACTCACCGTACGAAGGGCGTCCGGATGTTGCTTCATGCGAGCATAGACCCCTCGATACTGCTCGATGGTTTCGTTCACGACCCGAGCCTTTGTCGTTTGTCCATTGCATATGGCGTTCATCTTTAGCTCCATCTGCGCCTGTCATTAGCAGCCCGTGATAGAGATTGATCAAGGACGTTATCTTACCTCCTTGCGTAAAAAAGGCTTCGTTAAATTAGTCTCGAACCCCATATTCTCGTGGCCTTCAACCAAAGCGGCCCCTAGCGTCGTGGGTATGAATTCCCGAACACCTGTTATAGCGCCACCGCCACTAGCACCGCTATTCCTGCCGCCACGACGACGGGCTCCTGCATTTCTACCTCTGTGACTATTTCCGGCTCTTGCTTGGGCTGGCAACTCCTCGGACTCTTCGTCATTTCCATGCCACGCCTGCCTTGGCTGAGCTCTGGCTTGGACATATTGTCGGTCTGTAATTGTGACAATATGGTCGGCCATCGTGGCATCAGTGCCGATACCATTTTCGTTCATAATTGCGAGTAGGTCCGGTTCGGTTAGATATTCAGGTGGTGACGTCTTACCTTCACAAAGAAGAGCTTCGGTCGGCTCGAAGACCTCGCCTTCGATGAACGGGGGAAGTTCTTGGTTGCTCCACCGATCGTAAATATAGACATCGAGATAGTTGCGCTCTAATATTATAAGGCCAGATGTATTAAATGTTTCTAGTCCATAGAGAATGCTAAGGTCCGTCTTTGACCCCTGGGCGTCTTTGCTGCAGCATGCCAGAAAGCGCCGGACGACGAACTCATAGACACGCTGCTCTTCATATGAGAGCATAGTTGGATTGACGAAATTGACCGGGTGGATAGGCGGGTGTGCTTTATCATTATTACGTCCGTTACGGGGCCACGAAAAGCCTCCTTCGACCAGCGCAGTTGCATAATCAGCCCAGGGACCGCCTTGCGCCTGCTTCTGGATGAGGCCGCGAAGGTCCATACCCTGATCAAACTGATCTGTCTCAGTTCGAGGATAGCTAATCCAACCTTTTTGATATAGCTTTTCTGCAAGCTGTAGAACCTTTTGACTGTCTATACCGAAGAACTTGCTACCGCACTTTTGAAGCTCTAGAGTGGTTAATGGTAAGGGTTTCCACTTGCTCGTTAGCGTGGTTTTGACCTTTTGGACCTGAGCATTCCGCGAAGTAAGGCACCGCTCATAAAGAATAACGGCTGTCATTCTATCGAAGAGGTGTTTACGAGCCCAACTAAAGTTCACCCTTATTCCAGCCTCTTGATGCATTAGTTTGATGCTCCAGAATGGTTCCGGGATAAAATTCTGAGCGCGCCAGTAGCGTTCGACGATGAAGCCAAGCGTAGGAAACTGACAGCTCCCGTAGCTAATAAATTGGGAGGCTTCTAAGCGATTGCCTAGCTGGAGTACAGGACGAAGACTTAGAGTGAGGTGCCGGGTGAAGCTTGCGCCCACACGAAGATCGAGCTCGATACGAGAAGCTATTGCGTTGGCTTGCGCTTCGTTGAGATCGGCGGGATGATGTGCAGCGTGAATAATATGCGCTCTTTCGATGTGAGAGAAATGTGCTCTTACTGTGCCGCCAGCGCGCCCTAGAGCCTGGTTGCTTTGTGCTGCCACCGATCTAATCTCGGTGCCTATATGCTCACCTTCGCGGTCGCAGTCGGTCCAGATATAGAGCACATCAGCCCGGCGAGCGTGTCGCTTGATGTTGTCCGCAATAGGTTTATTTTTGCTATTAATGAAAACCTCGATGTGAGCGTTAAAAAGCGCAGATGGGTCGCATGAAGTCCAGCTCTTGTATCGTGGCTCAAACTCGTGACTGAGGAGGTGGCCTAGCACAGAGGTCACAGTGACACTGCAACGGCCCCATTGCGGAAACGTGTAGTTGAATTCGTAGTTCTTTACATATGTAGTGCCTTGGATGTTATGCTGCACGTCCATTAGCTCGACTGGCGGATTGCGCGCATTTGTCCTCACCGTAGTCACTTGATCTCCCAAGTGGTTTGCAATTGCTTTCGCAATCGATGGCTTCTCCGCAACGCATAACACCGTTCGCACCCCCATAGTGAATCGTGTGTTTCGCGTTGACACAAACCGGAAAGGCAATGTGTATACGACGTTGGTAGGTCTGTACCCGTTTCGGACAGGCGTCGTAAGTAGCTGATGCGAAAATCGTGACCTGCTTGGCGTTTGCCAAGTAAGCGTCATCCTAACTTGTATTAGGCATCCAACTTTTACTCGCTGCATTCAATAGACGCGTCACCTCCGCCGCATTTCAACCAGCTCTCAACACCGGCATTGTCGCCTATATTGACGCTTTTTTTAGTACTTAGAATCGCCTATCATGGCCAAACGCTCGCGAGCTCCCACTTCTAGCGCTGCCGCCAAACGCAAGTGCCCATCTAATGTTTCATCTCATCCATCATAGCGTCCATCATTGTTCCGTGATGCCCCGGCTGCTGCAAACTGGGCCTCCGAGTCGTCTATACAAATATTTGAGTCGCAATTCTGGGAATCGTAAGTAGAGGAGGCAATCGTCGCGTCGCCGGGACGGTGGCTACAAGCACTGCCAATGCAGCTGGAGATGGCGATGGCGATGGCGATGGCGATGGCGATGAGCAACTTGAGAGCTTCGCTGACGACTTTGAGGGCATCGATTGGGCGCGTTTACGAACGTTTATGAAGCCTCCCATCTTTTTCGGTCTTGGCTTAAGCCAAGCGCATATACATACCAGTTGCGAGAGTATGGAATATGCGACTACTTTGCAGAGCAGTAATATGCACGAAAGTACAGCTACCACAGCGTTGGGATATAACACGAGCAATACACGTTCCTGGACCGCAATCTTGAACAGCTGGACTATGATGCCAAGCATAAGACCCAGTCCTCCGATCACAACACCATCCACAGCTAGGACAAGCTCAAGCACAGTCATGCCTGCTCCCCTTCCTGAAACCTCAGTGGAGGCGATCATTGATATTCATATTGGTAACCTCTCCGGGACTGCTACTATTGATCTCACTAATGCCAATGCTACCCCCACGTCACTCATACTAGAGAGCCAGTCGATGTCGATGCTTCCAACATCAATGGCGAGCTTTTCTGACCCTAGACCTACGCCTTGTTTCGGATCTTTAGAGTGTAATACAACCAAAGCAGTGTCTCAGCTTGCAAACGCTTCTTTCAACCTAGCGTGGTTTTCAATTTTAATATGTGCCAATTAGATTAATCAATATTGTTACTAATTAATATTAGCGCGTATTAGCAAATATTAGCAGATCTATAATATTTGCACGGATGTTCTTAGCACCCTATAAAATTTTTTTTAGATTTTTAAATTTCTAACGTACTTTATAGGCGAGTTGCTTACACACCTAAGTTGCTTACTTTTGCTAAGACCCTACTACACTACTCTTTCTACACTAATGCATTCCTAACAACACTACTTAAACATGTTAAAGGAATGTTAGATGTAGCTTACACTTTAAGCTTTTAAATAAGACATAACACTTTTTAACTAACGTGCTGCAGCTATCTACAAGGTCTTTTAAAAGATAATAAGTAACTAACGCGCTAGACAACCTTTCTAAGCTAATTATATAGCTAACTTATAAAAGCTAGATAATAACAAGAAGCAGGTAATTATTTAGCATATACTTAAGCTAGATGTGTAAGGATTTCCCCCCTAGCTAGTAGCTGTAGCTAATATAG
>NW_022985180.1:3822-7227 GCF_010093535.1 Lindgomyces ingoldianus | reverse complement strand
CAAGATTATTACTATTTACATGCCTTTTTACTTATCACACTTTTTATAGCTACTTAATGTAGGTTGTTTTGCTTTTTTAAAGAAAGTGTATAAGCACTAAGCTAAAAACCTTATACGCAACTAGATTACCTATATTATAAAAATAAAGTTCCTACTATGCTTTAAAGCAGCCTATAATACTATAATTACTTTTAGTAATATCTAAGAAGGGTTCTAAGGCGCTAGATTAGTTCTTTTTAACCTATAATAAGTTATAATAGGCCTTAATGTAAAGTTGCGCACTTTATTACTACTACTACTTATATATAATAAGCCCTAGCAGTTGTAAACTCTAAGCAATACTCTAAAACTTAGGTTACAATTAATGCTTGTAAAGATAAAAATTTAGAAGTATACAAATAGTTTACTAACTTCTATAGTTAAGGCGTTTAAAAAGGTCTTAAAGGGGGTAGCAATAATTGCGCATAAGCTAGTGTTAGCGCAACAGGAAATTACTAAGCTTTAAGCAGCTAATAAGGCTGCTACGCAACATAAATTGCATAAAAAAAAGTAGATTAAGGCAGGAGAGACCTTAATAATTTAGGAAGGCCTGCGCTTAACAGCTCTAAAGGAGTTTAGGGCGCGTAGTGACAGGAAGAAGGCGAAGAAGCAGGTGCAAGCTGAAGTGGGTGAGCCATTCTAAAGGCGCTGCGGACAGTGCAATTAGACTGGGCATAACGCGCGAACGTGTAAGCAAGAAGCAGAAGTAGTATCTAAATAATATTCTAGGCTGTACTGTACTATATAGTGCCAGAGCGGGTTGTTATAGGCCATAATAGAGTTCGTCGGGGTGGGGTCTCGGCAAAAGCGAGCGACTCGGGCGTGCGAGCGACTCGCCCACGAAGCACGTTATATTATATAAATAATTGTTTAAATATAACGTACTTCACAGGCGAGTTGCTCACACACCTAAGTTGCTTACTTTTGCCAAGACCCTACTAAACTACTCTTCCTACACTAATGCATTCCCTACAACACTACTTAGACGCGCTAAAAAAACATTAGATACAGCTTATGCTCTAAGCTTTTAAACAAGACATAAAACTCTTAAAAAAATATGCTATAGCTATGTGTAGAGTCTTATAAAAGATAATAAATAACTATAGCACTAGATAACCTTTATAAGCTAATTCTACAGCTAAATTATAAAGGCTAGGTAATAAAAAGAAGCAGGTGATTGTTAAGACTATACTTAAGCTATATACGCAAGAAATTTCCCCTTAGATAGCATTTATAGCTAATATAGCTAATTCTTTACGCGCTAAGCGTAATCTAGGCTATATTTACATAAACTAGCCTAGTATATTTATAAAGTGTTATTTAAAGCTTAAAGTAAAGTTTTAAGCGTAAGTATAGTTAAGAGATATTTAGCTAATTATAAACCCTATCTTGCTAAAGTTGTACGTGTTATTATCCTAGATGCTATACTTAGCTTTAATATTCTTTATAAGGCTAAACCTACTTTAAATTACCCTAGGACTTTTATAGAGAGCTCTCTTATAGTTATACTTATGCTTAAATATTACTTTAAGCTCTAAATAACGCTTTATAAACGTACTAGGCTAGTTTATGTAAACATAGCCTAGATTACGCTTAGCGCGCAAAGAATTAGCTATATTAGCTATAAATGCTATGTAATAGGAAATTCCTTGCGCATATAGCTTAAGTATAGTCTTAATAATTACCTGCTTCTTTTTATTACCTAGCCTTTATAATTTAGCTGTAGAATTAGCTTGTAAAGGTTGTCTAGCGCTATAGTTATTTATTGTCTTTTATAAGACCTTGCACATAGCTACAGCACATTTCTTTAAAAGTTTTATGTTTTATTTAAAAGCTTAAAGCGTAAGCTGTATCTAACATTCTTTTAGTGTGTCTAAGTAGTGTTGTAGGGAATGCATTAGTGTAGAAAGGGTAGTTTAGTAGGGTCTTAGCAAAAGTAAGCAACTTAGGTGTGTAAGCAACTCGCCTGTGAAGTACGTTAATAGCCTTTAAAGCTAATTTATTACTTTTTACATTAACATTATACAGAAATAGTACATTACTTAAAGTCTACTATAAACTTTTAAAATTACTTAAAGACTAAACATAATATCTACTTTTAAAAAAAAGATAGGCTTATTTATATAAAAACTTATAATTAACTTTAATATCTTTACACACAGCTTTATAACATAGAGTAGTTAAATAATATTAATACGCTAGCCCTTTAGAATGTACTAAATTAAGATGTTATTTTTATAGCGCTTGTTTTACTAGTAACTGTAAAAAGGCTTTTATTTTAAATAGTTAAATAGCTAGAGTTCTATGTATTCTACAGAGCTCTAAATGTAAAGGTTAAGAGTTATATTATAACTACTTACTCTATAGTAAATAAAATAATCTAGAGTACATTCTTATCTTAAAAGAACATTATATAAAAAAAGCTTTAATTAGTAATATCTAAAGTACACATCTCTATAGATATCTAGACATCTCTAAATAGACACCTTCTACTTAGTGTCTACGCGCACTTAATAAATTAGAATAAAAGATAATAAAAAAAGCTTTTTACACTTTATATAACTTTATTACATAGTGTAACGATCCTCATGAATCGTTCCATCTCGAGTCGCCCGGAACCTCCGGAAGGCCCTTGTATCGGCCCCGACCTCGACCTGGCCCCGACCCCTGCTGTTACCCCTATTCCCTCATGTATTTAGTCGCACCTCGCCTCTGTAGCTAGCTTAGTAGTTTTCTAATATCCTTTCATACAAGGCCTATAGGTGTTAATGGCATTCCTAGGTTTAGAGTCCCCACGCACTCCTATATGCCTCTGAGTGGATTCCCACCGGAATTTAGACCTATTGTCTTGCCTGCGCTGTTACATTATATTAGAAAACTCGCTTTTGCTAGTAACAGCCTTATACAATATTGCACTAATTGTTTGTTTAACTATGTCTAAGCTCTAAGACGCGTCTAATTTAGTTTAGGTTATAATACTTACACACTGTTATATTAAACTATTTAGTCTATAGACTAGATCCTATTAACCTTTAGTTAACTAATGTAAGGACGGAGCTCTGTACCACTACGCTAATACAACTAAAAAGGTGCGAATAATTAACCAACGTTAATTATTGCGTACAGAATAGTATATATACCCGTCGCACGTAAGCACCATCTCAGCCTTACAACTAAAGCCTTTAGGTTTAGAACTTCCTATCCCTATGTAATGAACCGCAGAAACAGGCATAAGGTTAGACCTGGGACAGTAGGGTTTTTTTCGCGCAAAGGGACGAAAACAGGTTTAAAAGCTACAGGCAGGCAGCGGTTAAGCTATATAGGCGTTGTGGCAGAAGAGAGAGTGGTTGAAAGGTAGGCATTGGA
>NW_022985180.1:0-2107 GCF_010093535.1 Lindgomyces ingoldianus | reverse complement strand
TGCTGTATTTCGCGCTAGGGCCGCTTGTCAGGGTGACGTAATTGCATAGAATACTATACCTAGAACGTGGGCGTAGATAGAATGCCTGTGTAATAGGCTGGTGCCTAAGATTGTTAGCTAGGATTAACTGGCGGCGTGAGTAAAAGCATATTGCTGCAAACTACAGTATATCTCTGCAAACTGTAGTACGCAGCTAGGATAATTAGGGAAGGGGTGGTTTGGGAAAAGGTTGCAGTAACCTTTTCCTAGGCCCCCCCTCTAACAGAGTGAGACCCGGTGGTGTCGCACGTGTCTCACGCGATATCATACCCATGTACTGCACTATTCACTCGTTAGGCATAGCTCCTATCTCGTACAGTATATAGTCAGCTCAGAGCTCTATCGAGCTCCTCACACCTTACAATACACTCGTTCAATCCACCTTGTTTGGATCTCGCTCCCTTGTCGAGTCGTTTGCCATATGTCCCCTCCTCAGCTCATGCAAGATATACGCAAGTTAGTTAAGTACTTCTAAACTTTATCTAACAGCAAGAAGATTGTTCTTTCTCCTTATTAAATTTTCTATGTTATTAGGCATTTGCCCGCTGCGCTGAGCTATTACAGCCTGCTATTTAGGCAAGGGGTGTAAGGGTCGGCGCACGAGATGATGTGATAAGGGGCGTGCCGTTACTACGCTAACTAGATTTGGGCGGTTTCAGAATTTGAAAGTGTTGACGGGCAGCGGAAGCCTTTTAATTATTAACTATCATAACATTGTTTGCATCATGCTATCCATTAATACCCCTAAAAAGCCTCTAGGCAGGCCAAGGAAATTTCCTACAACAGCAGTAGCAGCAGATGCCAGGAAGAAACGCGATCAACAACGATACCTGCGGCAACGCCATCCTCAGGGGCTCGCTGATTTTATTGCATATGAGCCCCAGATTCCCGCAGATGTACCTACTGAGACACCTACAGAAATCAGCCTTCGGACGACCGTTCAGGTTCCAATTTCTCAGGAGGACAAACCTCGACAAACTACCCAGCGACGAAATCTGCAAACGAACCGTCCACCGCCAGCTGCACATCCGATGACCGGCGAAGATGCCGAAGTCGCCAGACAGATTCAACAGATTCAAGCAGGCGAGAGGGAGGCAAATATTGAGCAGGATGAATATGAAATCGCGATTTCAGAACAATTAGATAAGATAGATAGAACAACCGCAGAGATTCTGCTTAAGATGCGGCTGGGCAGAGGAGCAGAGAACGTTGTAGGGGCAGGCGATATGGTCGAGCCAACGACCAGAGAGGGTCCGGAGGTCGCCGGCAAAGCAGGCAAGGAAGGCAGGGAGAGCAATAACGAGTCACAACATTCTCGCTACCCGCCAGTCTTGCATGAGCTGAGGAAGGGTCATATGGGAAGCAAGTCAACAAGGTAGTGAGATCTAAACAAGGTGGATTAAACAAGTGTATTGTAAGGTCTGAGGAGCTCGATAGAGCTCTGAGCTGACTATATACTGTACGAGATAGGAGCTATGCCTAATGAGTGAATAGTGCAGTACATGGGTATGATATCGCGTGAGACACGTGCGACACTAACTACAGGATATAGAGCACAAAGGGGTAAGCAACCGCATGCTGCGAGAGCTAGGGTGGGTGGTAGTAGTGCGTGGAAACCGAGATAGTCCACGAAATAGTGAATTATCCCTCCGCAGTGTGGAAGACTTACTGCAGATGCGCAATAAGTTAATGTCTCTTCGGAAAACTCCAGCAGGGCTGATTGGGATGATATTCCACAGTTACGATAGCATATGGGTTGAGCGTTGCTCAGGTATTATTAGGGAGAGATGATAGTAAGATCTATGAAATGATTAGCGTAGCCACAGTGTAAACCTATAGGTGGGAGATGGCCGAAGGGAAGAGAAGAAGGAGGGGGAGGGAGAGGGGGTGGAAGGAAGAGGAGGGGGGGGGTTCGGTATAAGTACCGGTATGTATCGCTAAACCCCCTCTCTTTGTCCGCTCCTTAACATGTATATACGTAGTAGCACACGTGACAGGTAAATTCACTGTGATAGAGCATGCGTCATGATGTAAAATGCGCTAAACCCTATACAGGATACTCTTTTAA
>NW_022985179.1:1291868-1293556 GCF_010093535.1 Lindgomyces ingoldianus | reverse complement strand
GTCATTGGTATTCCCAGGTCTCTGAGTCCCCACGCACTCCCATATGCCTCTGAGTGGATTCATACCGCATTCGGACCCATTGTCTTGCCTGCGCCATTACAAGAACAAGCCTTTTTATAGGCTTCTACTACTATAGCTGCAGCTATGTTAAAAGTAGTAAAAAGAATTAAAGCTTAAATATAAGTTAGAGCTCTTATAAAAATAAGATTAAAATAGTAAAAATTTTTAATAAGTGCTAGCAGCACTACTATGTAAACTTAAAAAAAGAGAATAGAGCAGTTTTAAAAAATATAACTATGCTTACTACACTTAAAGCATTAACTTTTTTTTTTATAATTTTTACACTTTTTAAAACTAACTAGAGCATAATTTAAATTAATTTTTATTATATTAAGGTTCTTATTTACAACTGCGCTAGTTTAGAGGCGTATTAGAGCTTATACAAGGAGGAACCTTATGTTATTATTATAGGTAGCAATTAGGTTTATATACGCATTAAGGTTATTTAAGAGAGGTTCTTCTACTATAGCACATTATAGTTTAGTTAAGAAGGAGTTATATAAGGCTGTAATTAGACCTATCTTATTTAAGCCTATATTAGATGCAAGTTAGCAGAACTTAGTAAAGTGTAAAGTAAAGCTTTTTTTATTTATTATAAAGTGTTTAGGCAACTTAAGGCTGTTAACTCTTTATTTAAGTCTTTATAAGTTACTTATAAAAATGCTATAAATTAATTTAAGTTAATAATATTCTTATTTATTAGTAAGTTAATTAAGGCTGTTACATTGTAGTTAAGTTAAGAGTAGGCATATAGTAACTAGAAGCATTTAGAAAGAAATTAGTCTATGTTTTCTTTAAGTTTATATTAGAGCTTACATAGAAAGAAAGGTAAGTCTTTTTATTTTCTATTAAATAGTAGGGGATTAAGAAGTTAGTTAGATTTTATTACTAAATTAGAGGGGTTACAAGTTGTAGGCAGCGTTAGACAGGAAAGAGTTAAGCTATCTCTAGACTTCTAGGTAAGCTTTAAGGCTAGTAAGTTCTTAGTTCCTACTACTATAATAAAAGTTAAGGCAGAAACAGACTACTTAATAATGTAAAGCTATTTTTTAAAGTCTTTTTAAAAAGCTTTTAAGCTTATAATACAGCAGCTTTTTTATAAAGTAAGTGCTTTTTAGAAGGCTTTTTAGCTTACTTTAATAGCTTAAAGTTATGTAAGTACTAAGTTTATTAAATTAAATTTAGAGGCTATTCTTAGCTAGAGTTTTAACACAACATAGTGTTATTAGCAGAGCTTGCTCTGCTTATTATATTTGGGTTTGCAGAACGAAAAGTTTAGCAGAATCTCCTCTTTTAGACGCGCTAGTTAGTTAGAATTTCTTTGGATAAACCCTGGTAACGCTGTTTCTCTGTCAGCTTATGTGTTTCTTATATTCTTTTTTAAAAAAAATGTATACCTAATGTAAGTGCACCTTTATGCTAATTTGCATGCAGTTTGCTCTAGCATGCGTTGTGTAAAACATATTTAAATTATGGTTAGTTGCGTCTGTTCCACCTCTCTAGCCACATTGGTGTGTCGAGGATTGGCATCAGCCGCATCGGTGTGTCGGGGATTGGCATCAGCCGCATCGGTGTGTCGGGGTGTCAGATATGCGCACCTACTGTCAAGACAGGAGGAACGCTTGACG
>NW_022985179.1:1289446-1291213 GCF_010093535.1 Lindgomyces ingoldianus | reverse complement strand
CTGGGAATACCAATGACACCTATAGGCCTTGTACGTAGGATATCAGAAAACTACCGAGCTAGCTACGGGGCGAGGTGCGACTAAATACATGAGGGAATAGGGGTAACAGCAGGGGGCCGGGCAGAGTCGAGTCAGGGTCGAGCCAGGGTCGGAGCCGATACGGAGACCCTTCGGATAGGTTCCGGGGCGACCCGAGATGGAACGATTCATGAGAATCGTTACATTAAATAGGCTTTATACTAGCTAGCATTTATAATTAGCAAGTACGTGCAAGGCAAAGAGGGCTGCACAGTGTACACATCGCGCAGGGGGGTAGTAGGTAACTAGTGTTAATTGTTCTTCTAAGTCTATGCAAAGGAAAGGAATATTTATCTGTTTATATGTACAACTGTAACACAAGACTATACAACATAACACCTAACATTATATCTAAATACTTCTATTTAGACAATAACTAATCTTAAATTTATATAAACTTTTAGTTTTTAAAAAAGAAATTTTACTAACTTAATTAAAGCTAAAAATTAGCTAGCTAGCTATTATTTACTTATAAGTATTACTTTACTTATAAGCTTATTTTATAATAAGTAATTTAGTTATATATAAAGTTTTTTGCTTAGCGCCTATATTTTTTTTTAAAAAAAAGTAAAATAACCTATATTAAATTACTATAAAAAGTATTTAAATAGTAATAATTTTACTATTTTTATAGTATTACTAAAAATAAAGTAAGTTATTAGTAAACTTTACTATACTTAATATATTTAAGTTTATATAATATAAAGTTAAGTAAAATCTGTTTTTTAAAACATACTAGGTTAGTGTCGGTTAACCTAGGTTCGATCGAACAAACGTACGCCTAAGGGGCGTACTAAGAGGTAAGTAGGCAAAGATCTTTTTATTATTAACTACTGCCCTCTCTTTTTATACAAAGAAAGAGGGCTCTTAAGTACACATAGCCCCTAACACATAGGCTAGATAGCTAACGTTTTAGGCAACCTAATTTAGCTATACACATGTACAGATATAGCTGTACTTATATATAAACACTAGTAACTTTTTACTTTTATAAAGTTACTTACTTATTTATATGTTAATCTTACTTTTTTTTTTTTTCTTACTCTTCTACTTTTTTTTTTAGAGCTAACCCTTAGTGCTTTTTTTATTTATAATATCCTCTAGCTTTTTAGCTTATATATAATTTAACTTACTTTTAGAATAGTGCCTATGCTTAGCTAAAGTAAGAAAAAGTTCTTACTTAATTATATAAAAAAAGTTATTAAAATTATGTGTTGTCTATCTCTTAAAGTTATTCTACTTTTATAGTGTGTACTTTCCTCTTAGTAGCTTACGCATGTTAGAGAGGATGTACACTGCGTATAAAGCTTATTATTATAGTAAGGGAAAGTCTATATTTATTTTATTATGTAAAAGATCTAAATCTACCTCTCTGCGTAAGATTATTTTAGACACACATATAACCTCTAATAACTTTTTATATAAGGTGTATAAAAGTGCTATAACTTAAAGGGGAGTGTAAGTTAATTGCCTTCTATGTAGGTAATTAATCCCTAGAGAGGGGGGGGGGAGAGAGGTGTTAGTTAATTACCTTCTATATAGGCAATTAATTAAGAGGGGGTAAAGTGTTAGAAGTGCCCTTTATGCAGGCAACTAGAGGGGGTATTAGTAGTAGACTGCCTTTGTGCAGGCAGTTAGTCTCTAAGGTAGGGGGGAAGTGTGTTAACTAATTAATTAAGGGGGTTATTA
>NW_022985179.1:1277394-1288966 GCF_010093535.1 Lindgomyces ingoldianus | reverse complement strand
CCTAGGGGGGTAGAGGGTGTTAGTTAGTCGCCTTCTGTGTGAGCGACTGATTAAGGGGGGGGGTGTTAACAAGGCGGGCTGCTAATAAGGAGCCATCTCTGCGTGGCTACGCACGCGGTAGGTTTCTAATTATGCGGCCTGTATTATCTCCTCTGCGTGGCTACGCACGCAGTAGGCAAGTAGTTGCACAGCCTATGTTAACAGAAGGCTCTAAGGCGCATAAAGGCTTAGCAGTAAGCCCTCTCTGCGTGGCTACGCACGCAGCAGGTTGCTAATCTTGTCTTTGTGCAATTAGTTAATCTAGAGGCGCGCATAAGGCTTGCTTACCCCTCTCTGTGTAGCTACGCACATAGTAGATGTAAGCTTCTTTGTACCTTCTCTGCGTAGCTACGCACGCGGTAGGTGTGAGCTTCTTGTATAGTGGCAGTTTTATTAATCCTTGCAAATCTGTCTATTAAGGACAATATCCTCTGCGTGGCTACGCACGCAGTAAATAGTCTATTAATAGACTAATTAGTGTTAGTTAACCTAGGTTTAATTAAACAAACATACGCCTAAAGGGCGTACTAAGAGGTAAGTAGGTAAAGATCTTCTTATTAACTACTGCTCTCTCTCTTTATATAAAGAAAGAGGGCTCTTAAGTACACATAGCCCCTAACGCACAGGCTAGATAGCTAACGTTTCAGGCAACCTAATTCAGCTGTACGCGTGTACAGACACAGCTGTACTTACGTACAGACAGTTAGTTAGTTATAATTTTTTTATTAGTTTATATATTTTTTTATTTTTTTAAAAAAATGTAACGTACCTAACAGGTTAGCTGGCCACACAGGTTAGCCAGCCACTTTTGCTAAGCCCCTACTAAAACCACTCTATTCTCTTGCAAAACAGCCTACTTTAGCTCTATATAGAGTAATATAACATAAGATATTATTTAAAGTCTACTTCTACTACTTACTTACATATATGTAAGTTATGCCTAGTTTAATTACACTACTTATATTACCTTTAACTTAGCTTACCTTTTTTAGCACACACCTGCGTCTTTAGCTTCTTTCTATTACTACACGCTTTAAACTCCTTTAGAGTAGTTAGACAAGCTTTATTCTTAACTATTAAAGTCTTTTTTGCCTAAATCTACTTTCTTTTATGTAATTTATGTTATGTAGTAGCTTTATTTACTGCTTAAAGCTTTATAATCTTATAGCCTACTTTATTATGTTAATGCCTTAGATAACTATTATTTACTTTTTATTACTTTGCTATATTACCTTTAGCTGTCTTTATTTCTCTAAAGCTGTAACAACTACTCTAGTTAATATCTAGCCTATTATAAAGCCTAACTTATTAAAGTTATACCTGTTTTTATTCTAGATACTATACTTAGCTTTTATGTTAGCTACTAGGCAAAACTAGCCTTAGATAACCTTTAGATTCTTATAAAGTGCTCTTTTATAATTATACTTATAATTAAACTTTATTATAAACTTAAGGCAGTGCTTAACCTATATACTAGTCTAGTTTAAGCTAACCTAGCCTAGATTACGCTCTATAGGCAAGGAATTAGCTATATTAGCTATAGCTATAAGCCTAGGGGGAAATCTGCGTGTTATAAGCTTAAGTATGTACTTAACAACTACTTTTTTTTAAGCTTAGTTAGATTCCTTAATTTAGGCTAGTATTCTACTTATAAAGGCTGTCTAGCGCGTTAATTGCTTAGTGTTATGTAAGAGACATTATAGATAGCTACAGCGCGTTGCAAGGAGAGTTTTAAGTCTTATTTAAAAGCCTAAAGAGCAAGCTGTATCTAACATTATTTAGAAGATTTAATCTAGTGTTGTTGTTAAGGCATTATGTAGATAGGTAGAGTTTAGTGGGGGCTTGGCAAAAGTGGCCGGCCAACCTGTGTGGCCGGCCAACCTGTTAGGTACGTTATACTTAATATTGTTACGGTCTACGGATAGACCAGCGTAACTCCACCGGCAGTGCTCCACAATCTAGCTGGATTGGGACAGGGCTCGCTTATGAACCAGTCGGAAGACACGGAGGCAGCACAGCTGCCTGCAGTAATGGAGGAATGTGCCGTCTAATAGGAGGACGGGCCGCAAGTCTAGGGAGCTAAGGGGAGCCTATAGAAGCTCTCCTTAGTAGGCTCCTATAAACTCCTGCTGGCTACCCTTAGCACCCTAGCATATGTATATAGTTCCTGCATAGAACAACCTTTAAAAGGTGTGTTTAACATTTAGTTTATTCTTTACATAGACTATGTAGCATTTAGCTTTCTAAAGAGCTGCAATACTATTTATATATCTTACACTACATATACCTTTAACTCTGTCTAACAGGACTGTTTAACCTAGCCTCTCTACAGCTGCATTAAGGGCAAACTATAATTTAGTCACCCTACTCCCCTCTAATAGCCTATTAGCCTGTACGTAGGACTGTACACCCTACTAGTTGGCCCCTACCATCTGTCCTACTTCCCCCCTAGGAATATTATAAGACCTAAGTGCTTCTATAAAGCAAGAATTATAACATTAAACACTACCTCTCTAAAAAGTATAGATACCTCTTAACATAATTTAGATTTTAATATAACCTACGCAGCCTTATTAGGATCTATAGAAGTTTCTACCTAAAGTAAAGCTATCTTAGCAGAACAGATTAATTTAATCTAGGATAACATTAAAAAACTCTAGTAGATTAGTAAGAAACTTAGTAAACTAATAAGCTTCTAATAAGAAGTTATAAGCTTTTACTAAAAAGTAATAAAATTATAAACACCTTTTAGACTTTTAAGTCTCTAAGAAGCTACTAACTACGCCTATTAAATACATAAACTATAAGTAGAGCTAGCTAAAATATAAAATATCTTAACTAAAAAAGTAAGTATTATAGCTAAGAAAACTTTAAGACTAGCCTTTCTAAAGCTTTTTAAAAGTTTATTAAAAAACTTTTACTTATTCTTTATAAAATGTCACCTTTATATGTAATATAATACAGGAGTATTTTAGACTAACGCAGAAATAATATCTTAGATAGGATTATACCTAAAAGGCTTACCTATAATTTAGTTCTAGCTCTACATAAATAATTAGATAGACTTTAAAGCTAATTGTGCAACACTTACTTTTAAAACTAAAAAAGTGTTTAGCAGCATAGAAAACTTTAAAAAAGCCTTAACTACTATCTATAAAACCTTAGATAAGAAGAAAATTACAGCTAATAAATTAAACACTATAAAATAAGGCAGTAGCCTAGTCTAGAACTATGTAGTACACTTTAAAGAATAATTAGCTATCTATAGATAGATAGACTAAAAAGCCCTCTGCTGCATGTTCTATAATAGACTAAGTAAGTTAGTAAAAGATAAGTTTATGCATAGAAATAAGCTAACTACTTTTAAAAATTATATTACATAAGTAACAACCTATAATAATTATTATAAAGAGTGTAAAAGAGAAAAAAAATAAAAAGGAACTTTATAAAGACTAAAGTTTGTTTCTAAAAAGAAAAAGCTTTTATAATATAATAAAGAACTAATAAACCTTAGTTATGTAAAGCATACATAAAGCCCCCTCTTTAAGAAGAGCTAAGTTCTAAGACGCAATAAGCCACCTTTAATAAAGAAATAATAAAAGTGGCTAAAGAACAAGGCCTGCCTAAACTATAGAAAAGTAGAACATTTCTGCTAAAATTACTTAGACTTCTAAAAAGAGGAGAATAAAAATACTACTATAACGTACTTCATAGGCGAGTTGCTCACACACCCGAGTCGCTCACTTTTGCTAAGACCCCACTAAACCACCCTTCCTACACTAATGCATTCTCTATAACACTACTTAGACGCGCTAAAAGAATGTTAGATACAGCTTACACTCTAAGCTTTTAAATAAGACATAAAACTCTTAAAGAAATGTGCTGTAGCTATATGCAAAGTCTTATAAAAGATAATAAATAACTACAGCACTAGACAACCTTTACAAGCTAATTCTACAGCTAAATTATAAAGGCTAGGTAATAAAAAAAAGCAGGTGATTTTTAAGACTATACTTAAGCTATATGCGTAAGGAATTTCCCCTTAGATAGCATTTATAGCTAATATAGCTAATTCTTTGCGCGCTAAGCATAATCTAGGCTATGTTTGCATAAACTGGCCTAGTATGTTTGTAAAGCATTATTTAGAGCTTAAAGTAACATTTAAGTGTAAGTATAACTATAAAAGAGCTCTCTGTAAGAGTCCTAGGGTAATTTAGAGCAGGTTTAGCCTTGTAGAGAATATTAAAGCTAAGTATAGCATCTAGGATAATAACATGTACAACTTTAGTAAAATAGGGTTTATAATTAGCTAGATATCTCTTAACTATACTTGCACTTAAAACTTTACTTTAACCTTTAAATAATGCTTTACAAACATACTAGGCTAGTTTATGCAAACATAGCCTAGATTACGCTTAGCGCGCAAAGAATTAGCTATATTAGCTATAAATGCTATCTAAGGGGAAATTCCTTGCGCATATAGCTTAAGTATAGTCTTAACAATCACCTGCTTCTTTTTATTGCCTAGCCTTTGTAATTTAGCTGTAGAATTAGCTTGTAAAGGTTGTCTAGCACTATAGTTATTTATTATCTTTTATAGGACTTTATATATAGCTATAGCACATTTTTTTAAGAGTTTTATGTCTTATTTAAAAGCTTAGAGCGCAAGCTGTATCTAACATTCTCTTAGCGCGTCTAAGTAGTGTTGTGGGGAATGCATTAGTGTAGGAAGGGTAGTTTAGTGGGGTCTTGGCAAAAGTAAGCGACTTAGGTGTGTGAGCAACTCGCCCATGAAGTACGTTAATAATAAAAGCTATTACTACTAAATACAGCCTTATAGATAAGAAAATATTAGAAAGACTAAATAATAAGCTTTACTAGTAATATAAAGAGAACTATTCTTTAAATAACTGTTCTAAAGTATATTAAAAGGTAGTTATTTAAAACTTTAGTAGCTTAAACATAGTATTATAGAACCTTATAATTCTTAAAAAATACAGAGAAAAGACTTAGATCTAAAAATATATTATAAACATCTAAAAAAAAAAATATTCCTTTTTAAGACTAAACTCTTAGCACTTTAGTAAAAGAGCTTTTTTAACAGTTTTAGAAATGTAAATGCTAGAAGTGCAGTCTACAGCATAACTACCTAAGCTACTATATAGTCTTACTTTATTAGATAAACATTAGCAACAACTACCTTATGTTTAACATAATACAGCAAATAGCTAGAGTTAAGTATAATATAATAAATAAAAAAAACAGTAGTAATTCTTTATTAAAATTAGAGACTAAAAACTAGAAGGACTAGGCAGACCTGCTAGGTTTAAAGTACTAGAACTAGTACCTAGAAAACCTAAGACACTACTCTTAAGTCTAGCAATCTTTAGGAAAGCTTTAGCAATATAACAGAACTATAGACAGTGCGTTCTCTGCAGAAGTAACACCTATAGCACTAATAATTGCTAGTAAAAGAAGCACCCTATACAGTTAGTACAAACACAAGAATACTTATAGTAGACTTAGAAGAGCCCCTTTAACACGTTACATCGACCTAACAATTGTCTATACCCCTAGTACTAATGTACACAGCGTTACTATGTAAAACATTAGGATAATAAGCACTAAACAGGCTAGTAGCCTACATAGAAAAAAAACTACAATAAATGCCTATAGTAAGGAACAGCCTCTGCCTGTAAAACTACAAACTTCTACACTTGTTAGACAGCCCCCCCCTATAAACAGGAAAGGTGGACAAAGTGTAAAAAACAAAATAACTACTAGTTCTACTACTTTTAGTAAAAAGTAGTAAGAAAAGAAGACTACTTAACCTTACACTACTTAGTTAAAGACTATAAATGTAAAGTAGCTAACTACTGTAACTAAGAACACTAGATTTATAAGAAAAAAAAATTTAATAATAATTTATAAAACATTAATTCTTACCCCTTTCTAAATAAAGAGGTCTTTTATAATGTATTAACCTTAGTTGTAGTAGGATAAGAAACTAGACATAGCTTAACAACTACCTTTACATATAAAGAATAGCCTAGACTAGCCCTTATAGACAGTAGATGCACGTTTACTGCTATAGACAAAGACTAGGTAGATAAATAAGGCATCTTATTCTACATAAAAAAAACTTATTTAAGGTAACCTTTACTAACACATTCTTAATTAAGTATAGTAGAGGATAGATTAACCTAAAAACTTATAAAAAAAACTTTAAAACTCTAAACACTAAAAACTAAAGGTCTATAAATATACTCTAGTTAGAAGCAAAGTACAACATAATTCTAGGCTATAACTAGCTTAGAACACATAATCCTGTAATTAACTAGAGAACAATAACTATAGAAACCCCTAATAACTACGCACACATAACCTAGTTAGCATGCCACAACAACTAATGTCTAGTCTATAAATAAGCAAAGTAGGGTAGTAGTTACTACCTAAGAAAAAAGAAACTCTAGAAGTTCCCTTACTAAAAGCTAAAAGCCTAGGTAATAAAAGTTATAAAAAAGAAACTTAAAAAAAGTCTCTTATAAAAAAATTAAAACTAATAAAAATGTAAAGTAAATTAGAATCTTTAGAATACAAAATAACAGCAGAATCCCTATTAAATACAAGGATTACAAGGATATGTTTAAGACACTAGAAGATCTAGAAGAACTACTGCTATATTAACCCTAGAACTATGCTATTAACTTAGTAAAAGACTACAACCTAAAAACCTATAAGCTTTACCTCTTAACAAAGGCCTAAAAGGAAGCCTTATAATAATATGTTAACTAAATGTTAGCTTAAAGCTATATCTAGGAAAGCTATAGCCTAGTTGCCTTAGCTGTAGTTTTTGTAAAAAAGAAAGGAGAAAAAATTTGTGTATACTAGAACTACAGAACTTTAAATAATAACATAATTAAAAACTAATTTCTTCTACTAATTATATAAAATATTATAAATTAACTAAAAGGAACCTTATATTTTACTAAGTTTAATGTGCAGGATAGATTTAATAAGATAAGAATAAAAGAAGAAGACAAGTAGCTTATAGTGTTTAAAACCTTATAAGGACTTTACAAACTATTAGTAATGCTGTTTAGCTTAACTAATGCCTTAGCTATGTTTTAGCAAATTATTAATATAGCTCTTAACCTATACTTAGATGTCTTTACCCTAGTATACCTAGATAACGTCCTTATCTACTTAAAAGATATCCTAGAAGACTATGTACAGAAAGTACAGAAAGTCCTAGAATAGCTAAGAAAGTATAGACTTTATTTACAGCTCTCTAAATGCAAATTTTACATTATAAATATAAAATATTTAGGATTTATAATTAATAAAAAAGAAATAAAAATTAACTTAGCTAAAGTATAAAAAGTACTTAAATAGCTAGAACCTAAGATAGTTAAGAAAGTTAAAGAATTCCTTAGACTATTAGAATATGTTAGACAAATAATTAGGGATTACTTAAAAATTATAATACTTTTAACTAACACTACTACTAAGAAGCAGGTGATAGCAAAGTTTATCTAGACCTTATAAATAAATAAAGCATTTATAGCACTAAAGTAAGCTATAACAGCTAAACTAGTATTAAGAATGTATAACCTACAGCTAGATACTAAGATCTACACAGACGCATCTTTAGGAGCCAGCAGAGCTGCACTATATTAAAGAGAAGAGGAAGGGAAGTAGCATCTAGTTGCGTATTACTCTGCTAAGTTCTTAAGACCTAAAGCTAGCTATAGCATACCTAATAAAAAGCTAAAAGCTATACTAAACGCAGTAAGAGTATAAGCTATAGAACTATATAGAATAGCAAAGCTATTTTAAATTATAACTAACTATGTAAATTTAGTTACATTTCTAATAATAAAGAAACTCTTACTAATGCACGTAAGATAGGTAATAAAGCTTGCATAGTTTAACTGCATTATTAAGCACATTTTAGAAGCACAAAACTAGCAGGCTAACGCTCTTAGCTGCAGACTAGATTACTTTAATAAAGAAAAGGAAAAAACTAAGAAATTTACTCTTTTTAAAAAAACTAATAAAAAATAGATCTATAACAGGCCTTAGCTTATAAAAGAACTCTGCATGCTTATAGCTGTTAAGTAAGGATAAAAGAATCTAATTTAAGAATACTATAAATCCCTAATGTTTAGACATCTAGGAATAGGCACTCTTTAAAAAAAGTTAAGAGTTGCTATACTATAATAGATACTAAAATTAAAGCAACTATGCACTAAGGTGCTTAAAAAATGTAACACCTGTAACAAAAATAACTTATAACGGCATAAGACCTATAAATACCTTTAATTAATTAAAGCACTAAAGTTACTATAGACTATAATTATAATAAACTTTATTATAGGATTACCTCTGTCTAAGGAACTAAGAACAGAAAGGATATGTAACATAATTATAGTAGCTCTTAACAAAACTACTAAATATCTGCACACTTAGCCCTTAGAAAAAATAATAATAGCTAAAGAATTTATTTATAAATTAAAACAAAATGTAATATTAGTTTATAGATGCTTTATAATTATTATTTTTAACTAAGATAAGCTGTTTACTAGTAGATTCTAAAAAGCAGCTATGCAGCACCTTAGAATAACCTATAAGCTATCTATAGCCTACTATCTATAAATAGACAGCTAGACTAAAAGGGTAAACGCTAAAGTAGAAAAGTATCTTAGAAAATACGTCTTTTACACCTAGCATAATTAGGCAGAATAGCTTCTAATAGCATAATTAGCTATTAACAACATAGAATTAGCGATAATAAAGGAAACACTATATAAAGCTAATTTTAGGTACAACTTTTACTTTACGCTATAAGGAAACTAACTTATAGACCTGTAGGAATTAATAGACTAGTTATTAAATCTATATAGCATATATAAAAAGTTAGCAACAGAAGCCTAATCTAGTAAGGAAATAATAAAAAGATATATAAACAAATTATAGTAATTAGAACTAGAGATCTGCCTAAGAGACTACACCTATTTTAACACTAAAACCCTTAAGATATCTAGGCCCTCTAGAAAACTAGTAGAAAAAAAGATAAAACTATATAAAGTCTTATAAACTTAATAAGATAATTGCAAACTTAAGCTTCCCTTACATATAAAAATACACTTATAGTTCTATGTCTCTAGACTAGAAAAAGCACTTAAGGAAATCCCTTTATCTATGTAAAAATAAGAAAACAAAGAAACAGAATATAAAGTTAAACATATTATTAGCAATTAACAAAATAGAAAAGAGTTTTAGTAAAATAAAAAAAGTAGCTTACTAGTAAAAATACCTAAGAACTAGCTAAAAATTTATAGAACACGCAGCTGTTAGTATAAGAGTACCTTTAGGCTTGTCTAAAAGAAACTAGCTAGGCAATAAGGCACCTATATTAAAAAGAACAGCTATATTATTATTAGATAGCAGCAGCCTTTAGAGACAAGTCCTAGCTAAGAAGGGCTGCAGGGGAGAATAACCTTTTGCTTTAGCCTTAAGAGCTTCTATCTTGTCTAAGAAGGAGAAGTCCCCCTCTAAATATTTTGCATAATAAGCTTTTAGTAGATCTAGTAATTTCTAGATATAATCCTGTTTAGAACGCTCCTTATCCCTTGCTGCTAGTAACTCCTTTTGTAGGTGAAGCTGCTTCTAGTTCTAGGCTAGCTGTTTTTAAATCTAAAGCGTCTGTTTCTTAGCAAGCTTATAATTGCACACCTGCAAAGCCTTAGTAAATTAGAGAAGCTCCCCCCTCTCTTTCTCTAAGCGCTTTTACATAGTGTTAGAAATAAAAGCATTGCACCTGCTATACTTTTTTACACACTTAACGCATCTATTTAAAGACAAGGTTAACACACAAGATAACCCTAAAGATTAGTAAGCGCTGCAGGGCTACATCTTTGTCTAGTAAAAAGAATTAAAACATAGAGCAACATAAGAACAATAAGAAGAACAGGACTAGCAAGCTATTTAGTATAAGAAAAACAAATGTTAAGAATGCCTTCTAGCAAGTAGGCGCCTACTTTATAAATAAACTCTTACTAACATAGTTGTGTAAGCAGAGCGGCAAGGACGCTGCGAGGGAGAAGGGG
Organism: Lindgomyces ingoldianus; assembly: GCF_010093535.1. Taxonomy (NCBI): domain Eukaryota; kingdom Fungi; phylum Ascomycota; class Dothideomycetes; order Pleosporales; family Lindgomycetaceae; genus Lindgomyces; species Lindgomyces ingoldianus. Next base: position 1,278,815 of record NW_022985179.1, on the reverse strand, counting down.
CAGCGTGTTACAGTCTACAGATAGACTAGTGTAACTCCACTAGCAGTGCTCTACAATCTAGCTGGATTAGGACAGGGCTTGCTTATGAACTAGTTAGAAGACACAGAGGCAGCACAGCTGCCTGCAGTAATAGAGGAATGTGCTGTCTAATAGGAGGACAGGCTGCAAGTCTAAGGAGCTAAGAGAAGCTTAAGGGAGCTAAGGGGAGCCTATAGAAGCTCTTCTTAGTAGGGTTCTATAAACTCCTGCTAGCTACCCTTAGCACCCTAGCATATGTATATAGTTCCTGCATAGAACAACCTTTAGAAGGTGTGTTTAACGTTTAGTTTATTCTTTACATAGACTAAGTAGCATTTAGCTTTCTAAAGAGCTGTAATACTATTTATATATCTTACACTACATATACCTCTAACCTTGTCTAACAGGACTGTTTAACCTAGCCTCTCTACTGCTGCATTAAGGGTAAACTATAATCTAGTCACCCTACTCCCCTCTAATAGCCTATTAGCCTGTACGTAGGACTGTACACCCTACTGGTTGGCCCCTACCATCTGTCCTACTTCCCCCCTAGGAATATCATAAGACCTGAGTGCTTCCACGAAGCAAGGATTGTAACAAATATAAGTACACTTTTATATTAATTTATATTTAGTTTACTTTAGTATATGTTATATAAAATATAACGTACCTAACGGATTGGCCGGCCACACAGGTTGGCCGGCCACTTTTGCCAAGCCCCTACTAAAACCACCCTATTCTCTTGCAAAACAGCCCACTTTAGCCCTATATAAAGTAATATAACATAAGATATTATTTAAAGTCTACTTCTGCTACTTACTTACACATACATAAGTTATGCCTAGTTTAATTGCACTGCCTATATTACCTTTAACCTAGCTTACCTTTTTTAGCGTGCACCTGCGTCTTTAGCTTCTTCCTATTACTACGCGCTCTAAACTCCTTTAAAGCAGTTAGATAAGCCCTATTCTTAACTATTAAGGTCTTTTTTGCCTAAATCTGCTTCTTTTTATGTAATCTATGTTATGTGGCAGCTTTATTTGCTGCTTAAAGCTTTATAATCTTATAGCCTACCTTATTATATTAATGCTTTAGATAACTATTGTCTACTTCTTATTACTTTACTATATTACTTTTAGCTGTCCTTATTTCTCTAAAGCTGTAATAACTGCTTTAGTTAATATCTAGCCTATTATAAAGCTTAACTTGTTAAAGTTATACTTATCTTTATTCTAAATACTATACTTAGCTTTTATGTTAGCTACTAGGTAAAACTAGCCCTAGATAACCTCTAGATTCTTATAAAGCGCTCTTTTATAATTATACTTATAATTAAACTTTATTATAAACTTAAGGCAGTGCTTAACCTATATACTAGTCTAGTTTAAGCTAACCTAGCCTAG
>NW_022985179.1:1232937-1274484 GCF_010093535.1 Lindgomyces ingoldianus | reverse complement strand
TTACGCTTAGCGCGCAAAGAATTAGCTATATTAGCTATAAATGCTATCTAAGGGGAAATTCCTTGCGCATATAGCTTAAGTATAGTCTTAACAATTACCTGCTCCTTTTTATTACCTAGCCTCTATAATTTAGCTGTAGAATTAGCTTGTAAAGGTTATCTAGCGCTATAGTTATTTATTGTCTTTTATAAGACTTTACACATAGCTATAGCACATTTCTTTAAGAGTTTTATGTCTTGTTTAAAAGCTTAGAGCGTAAGCTGTATCTAATATTCTTTTAGCGCGTCTAAGTAGTGTTGTGGGGAATGCATTAGTGTAGGAAGGGTGGTTTAGTGGGGTCTTAGCAAAAGTAAGCGACTCAGGTGTGTGAGCAACTCGCCTGTGAAGTACGTTAAGAACTTTATATGTTATAAAGCTATTATAAGTGTTAATTATATAATTAATGTTTACTTTTATATAGTCTTTTTAAAGTATCTTTATTACTTTTCACATAGCACTTACTTATGTAATAATATTTAGTAATAGTAGAAAGTTTAAGTTAATTCTTAAGTATGCTTTAAAAACTAGTAGTGTGGGTACTAGACTATACAGACTAGCAGTATTATTTAGAGCTTTAACTACTATCTATAGAATAGCTTTATCCTTTATATAGTTACTTAGCTTAGTCTTTAGGATGTTAAACACTTGTTAGAGAGGTGTGTGCACACACTTAACTTTTCTAACTGCCTAATATGCTTTTATAGGCATCTGCTTATATATAGCTCTTATAATCTTTATGTGGAGGATAAAATAGCCTGGCAGTAGCTATTTAGAAGATTAGATAAAGTGACTCTGCTATCTAAGAGAGCTAAAGGCTCTTCTTATATACACTAAGCTTTAGAACATAATATCTCTAGATCCTAAGCTGCGTCCTAGGCTCTAAGCCCTAGCTAAGGCTCTTAGTATACGCGACACACCCCCTAGGTAAGCTGCTGCACAGCTTACCTGCGTTAAGCGTTAACTTAGCTTGTTAGAGCAGCGCTGCGCATTTACCCTGTGTTTATGCTTATTGCCTTAGGCAGCATAATGCTTGTTTCTCTAGGGAGCGCAGGTTACATGCGTGCTATAATTACTATAATAAAGGTAAATAAATTCTTTTACTTTTTAAGCTTCTTTTCTATAAGTCTAACTAATATACTATGCATAAGTTAATGCTTTTAAAAGCTCTAAAAATAACTTTAAACCTGTTTATAATCTTTACTAACATGCATCTGTAGCTTAACAAAGCTAAAAGAGCTGCCTACTTGCGTGCTGCTGCTCTGCGGGGCTGCGCTGCCTGTAAGCCTGCGCCCGCTACCTGTAAGCCTGCGCCCGCTACCCCCTGCCGCCCTGCGCGTACCCGCAAACCCGCGCGTCGGCCCCCCCCCCCCCCTCTGGTCTCCACCCCCCGCCAGCCTCCCCCTAGTGCGCTCCGCGCGCAGTCCTGTCTAGGCTGCATAAAGAGTGCGCTCGCGGGGCGCTCTAGTAAGAAGTGCTATAATTCTACTACTAGTAGTTTACGCTGCTAGCGCTGTTCCTCTAGGCACAGCTGCCTGCCCCTATAAACTTTATAGCAGTGTGTAGGGTAATCTAGCTTTTAACTTATTTACAGTCCCCCTATTACTGTTATATATACATAGCGCCTTATTACAGCGCTTATTATAAAAGACAAGCAGGTAAGCTTCTTTATAAAGATTATATGTTATACTTTAGATTAAACTAATAAGCTAAAAGCTATGTTCTAGCTTTAGCTAGTTTTTTAAGCTCTACTTAAAAAAAATATAGTAAAAAAAATAAAAGAATATTAAAAAAAAGGTAAATAAATTTTTTTTATTACATATCTTATATACTAAATTCTTACTTAAACTTTATAGCATAGAAGAGTGTCTTTACTAGTAATTAAAACTTTTATTTTTAAGTAGTATAAAAATATTTTTACTATTAATAATTAACTCTTTTTTTAAAAGCTTATTTATATGTCTTTAAAGTTAAAAGGCTGCTTAAAGTGCTTAAATTATTATTTTAGTAAATACTTTATAAATTTATTTACTAGCATATTACTTATTTTAATATAGCGCACTTTAAAAGATCTTTTTATGTGCTCTTAGCACAGCTACATATTCTAGATATTAATGTAGTGTAGGTAGGTAGTTATCTAGGTGTTCTTTTTTACTACTAACTAGATTGTCTACTAGTTGTTATAGTAAATCTACTATAGTGTGCCTAGCTCTAGAGTAAGCTTTTTAAAGAAGTGTTTTAAAGCTAGTAATTTCTTTATAATATATACTAAAGTAAGTAGCTTAGCTTTTATTATAAATATAGTTACTATTAGCTAAAAAGCTACTTTTTATAAAATTAGTTTTTTAAAAAGTAAAATAATATATTTATAAAATAATTATTTAGTTTTTATGTAATTAGTAAAAAATATGTTTTTATACATAATAAGTTATACACCTTTTAGTGCTTTATATTATATGCTTGTATACCTTATGTAATATAGGTACATAATTACTTAGTTTACTGCCTAGAAGTGCTGCTTTCCTAGGTGTGTTAGGTAGTAGAAGAGCTAAAATGCTATAAACACTATGTTAGAGCGCACTATAATTATAGTGTAAAGTGTTAATTTTATGCACTTTTAGTATTTTTTAATTTTATACTTTATTACTAATCTTTAGTTACTTATAAGCTCTTTTAATAGTAAAAAAGTTTTTTAAAAAAAGTGTACTTTTTATAAAGTTAAACTTCTTTACTACTTTTTTAATATATATGTTATATACTAGCTAAATTATCTTAGCTTTTTTATTTTTAATTATTTTAATTTTTAAAAACTATTTATATAGCCTTTAATTTTTTAGCTTACACATTTTTAAAAACTATTTTCATAGCTTTTAATTTTTTAACTTATATATTTTTTTAATTATACTAATTAATTAGTAAGCTTCTAACTTATTATTATAGTAATAAATATAAAGTATGTTATTTATATAAAAAAAGTAAAATATAGTAATTACAGTTAAAAAATAAGTATAGTTTCTTTTTAAATTAAATAAGCTTATGCTTTTAAAAAGCCTATAAAAGCTTTTAGTACTATAAAATTAGTAAGTTATGTAGTTTATATAAGGCTTAAAAAAGCTTAATGTATATGCTAGGCTTTATAAAGTTTTAGAAAAGCTTATATATTACTTCTAGCTTACTTTTATAGTGTGTGTTTAAAAATATACTTATAACATTATATTACTTAATTTTTAGGTTAAATTAAGCTGCTATTACTATTACTATTTAGAAAAATCAAGCTGTAAAAGTAGTAGTATAGGTAACTAAAGTAAGTTCTTACTTTAAAAATTACTATATACATAAATATAAGCTTTATACTTAGTAAAATACCTATTTTAGTTAAATTTATATGTAAATACTTACTTTAGTAGAAATAGCTTAACGTACTTCACAGGCGAGTTGCTTACACACCTAAGTCGCTTACTTTTGCTAAGACCCTACCCTAACAAACTCTATTATAGCCTATAACAACCTGCTCTAGCACTATATAGTACAGTATAGCCTAGAATATTATTTAGATACTACTTCTACTTCTTACTTTTTTTTTTATTACTATGCACTTTAAACTTTTTTAGAGCTATTAAGTGTAAGCTTTTTTAAATTATTAAAGTTTTTTTTACTTTAATCTACTTTTTTTTATATAATTTATGTTATGTAGTAGCTTTATTAGCTGCTTAAAGCTTAGTAATTTTCTATTACTTTAACACTAGCTTATATATAATTATTACTACTCTTTTTAAGACCTTTTTAAACATTTTAACTATAAAAGTTAGTAAACTATTTATATACTTTTAAATTTTTATCTTTATAAGCATTAATTATAACTTAAGTTTTAAAGTATTACTTAAAGTTTACAACTACTAAAGCTTATTATATATAAATAGTAGTAGTAATAAAGTGTGTAACTTTATATTAAAGCTTATTATAACTTATTATAGGTTAAAAAAACTAATCTAGCGCCTTAAAGCTTTCTTTAAATATTACTAAAAGTAATTATAGTATTATAAGCTACTTTAAAGTATAGTACAAACTTTATTTTTATAATATAAGTAATCTAGTTATGTATAAAGTTTTTAGCTTAGCACTTATATACTTTTTTTAAAGAAGTAAAACAACCTATATTAAGTAGCTATAAAAAGTGTAATAAGTAAAAAAGTATATAAATAGTAATAATTTTATTATTTTTATAGTATTACTAAAAATAAAGTAAGTTATAGCTTTTATAGCTGTTAATAACTAGTAGATAGTAGCTGCTAATAGTACACTTTTTTATGTGTGTGTTAAAGTGCTTTAACTAGTCTAGACTAAGCTAATTAGTAGTCTAGCTGCGCTTAAAAATTATAATAACTTAATTCTAAAGTAGATTTTTTTTATACTAGTTTAAAAAGTAGTTACTACTTTAAAAGATAATAAAAAGTAAAATAGCCTACTTTTTAGCATTAATGCTCTAGATAGCTATTATTTACTTTTAGTTACCTAGCTAGACTACTTTTAGCTGTCCTTATCTCTCTAAACTTATAATAACTACTTTAGTAGATATTTAGCCTATTATAAACTTTATCTTATTAAAGTTATACATGTTATTATTTTAAATGCTATACTTAGCTTTAATATTTTTTTATAAAGTTAAACTATCTTTAAATTACTATAAAATTTTTATAAATAGCTTTTTTATAGTTATAGTTATACTTAAACTTTACTTTAAGCTTTAAGTAACACTTAATAAATATATTAAGCTAGTTTTTGCTAATATAGCTTATATTATGCTTAGCGTGTAAAAAATTAGCTATATTAGCTATAGCTACTAGCTAAAAGAGAAATCCTTATATATTTAGCTTAAGTATGTGCTAAATAATTACTTACTTTTTATTATTATCTAGCTTTTATAAGTTAGCTATATAATTAGCTTAAAAAAGTTGTCTAGTGTGTTAGTTACTTATTATCTTTTAAAAGACCCTGTAGATAGCTATAGTATATTACTTAAAAAGTGTTATATCTTATTTAAAAGCTTAAAGTGTAAGCTGTATCTAACATTCTTTTAACACATCTAAGTAGTGTTATTAAGAATGTATTAATGTAAAAAAAGTAGTGTAGTAGAGTCTTAGCAAAAGTAAGCAACTTAGGTGTGTAAGCAACTTGCTTGTAAAGTACGTTAAATATTACTTTAGTTTATATAATCTTTTTTTAAGTACTTTTTTTAAGCAGAGTAGCTATCTTTTTTATACTATAATTTTAAAAAAAAAATATTTTTAAACGTTTTTTTAGAAGTTTATAAGCTCTTAGTTAAAGCTGCTTAAAAAAAGTAGCTATAAAAAACACTATATAAATTATTTTAAGCACTTTATTATTATAAGTAATAAATGCTCTAAAAAAGTTTAATTAGAGGTGCTTTAGATTAACTAAAGTAATGTGTATACTACTTTTATTTAAAAGCATTATATATATACCTCTGCTTTCTACACCTTTAAGTTTACCTAAGTTATTAAAATCTTACCTTTATATTTTTTAGCTTATATGTGTAGCTAGTCTTTAGCTTTTTTTATTATACATATACTTAAAAAGTGCCTTACTTACTTTAATTAAAGCTATAAAAGATAATGTCTTAGTATAAAAAGTAAAAGTTAATTTTTTAACTAGTAAGTTAGCTATTTAACTTAATAAGCTTAGTAGATCTGCTTTTCTAGTTAAGTGCACTTTTTAAAGATTACTAGTATGCTTATGTCTACTTTATATAAAGCGTGTTATAGAGCTATCTATAATCTCTAGCTTAGAAGTTAGCTTTAAAGTAATAAGTGCTATATATTTATTAGAAACTATGTAAATTTTTAGTAACTTACTTATTATACTTATTACTTATATAGTTACTTTTACCTTTAAGTGCTAATTTTTTAGGTAGCTAACTTAAGTTTTAATAAGCTTTTTAGTTTTTACACTTTTAAGCTTACACTTTTAAAGCTTTTAAATTAGTATATTACTTTACTACTTATTTAACTTTTAAGGTAAAAGCTTAAAAGCTTTTTTTATATTATAAATCTTACTTTACTTATTAAAATTTTTAAAATTTTTAAAAGCTTTTTTTAAAAAATTAGCTTATTACTTTTATTTTTATAAAAGTGTGTTTTATTAAAAGCTATGTTTTTTATAGTAATTACTTAGTTAAGTAATAAAACTTATATTTTATAAATATTTAAAGCTTTATAGCTTATAAAATATTTTATATAGTGTCTGTACGCAGCAGCAGCGTCACAGTCTAGATACAAGCGATCGCGCACGAGCAGGACCACGTATCTATGTTACATAATGCTTGTGCGCGAACCTCTGTGCGCAAACATCTAGATATCCCTCTTTTCCTCTGTATAAAGGAAAGATAAGAGTAATAAAACTAGAAATATGTTGCTCTTACTTTACTTACTTTATACACTATGCACACTGTACACTACTCTTACTTTTACTACTTAAGTGCTTATACTATAAGCAGCTAGCTATTAGAGCCTATTTAACACTAATTAGTAGTTAATTTAATTAACTATAAATTAGTAAAAGTAATAATAAAGTACTTACACTTTATAAAGTACTTTATTTTATTACTTATTTTTTAAAAAGAGTAATAATAACGCACTTATACTTTATAAAGTACTTTATTTAGTTACTTATTTTTTAAAATAGTAAATTAATTCTTTATATTATATAGTAAGCTCTACTACTGTATAAAGTAAAAAAGAGATAGTGTAAGATGTACACTAAAGCTATTAAAGCTGTATAACTTAGTAGCTAAATAATAGTAGATTAATTTTTTATATTATACAGTAAGCTCTGCTACTATATAAAGTAAGAAGAAAATAGTGTAAGGCGCACACTAAAGCTATTAAAGCTGTATAACCTAGCAGCTAGATAATAGTAGTACCTGCGCAATTTACTAAAAAAGTAATTAACTATACTATTATAATAAAATTTTACTAGCAACTAATAACTTTATGTAATAATAAAAAAAAAATTTTTATATAAATAACTTATAAAGGATATAAAGATATTAAAGGTAACACTATAAAATAAAACTAGCTTAGAGTACTAAAATAATAAAATTAATATATTAAAAGCTTTAATAAGCCTATAGACTTAATTCTATATAAGTTATATAATTACTAATTTATATATAATAACTTAAAAGGGCGCTACTTTTTTAAGTTTATATATTAAAAAATTTAAAAAATAAATACTATAAAACTTCTTAGCACTTAGCTACATGTTTAAAAAAGAGCTTATATAAGTGCTAAAAAATAAAAGAATTATACTATAGCTAAGTACTAAAGGTACCTAAGCCTAAAAGCTGTATAATATAGTATAAGAGAAAGTAATTACACTAAAACAGCTTTATACATAACTTTTATTACTATATAAGGCTCTATATAGAAGCAGGCTAAACATAATGCTGCTAATAACACTAAATATACTAGCATTACCTACTTCTACACTTTAGATAGCACTACACTAATTACTGTATAAACAATACATGCCACCCTACCTAACGCCTGCTCCACACTCTTAATTGTACACACTACCGCCTGCAGTAGTGTATGCACTACTAATACTACCTGCATAATTTATACTACATTACAACTTATATAAACTTCTACTCTAGAGAGAAACTGCTAAAGAAAAACTTCTAATAAATAAAATTATATAATTTTAAAAAGTATAAAAAAAAAATAATAACTATATAAGTTAACTATATAACATTTTTATAAATAAAATAAAATATTTTATTAATTTATGTTAATAGCTAAATATCTAGGAAACTTAGTACACAGACATCTTTCTAGATATCTTAAAAGGTTAGGTAAATATGCACTATATGCATAACATAGGCTCTAGACATAACTAGAAGCATTTATATAACACTTTAAGCATTATAATAAAGAATTTTACACAAAGAAAAGAAAAAAAACTATAAAAGGTAAAGTTTTACATAAAGAGTAAGTGTTGAATGGACTCTCTGCTAGCTAGCACTTAGTGTCAGTAAATGCGTACAAGACAGAGAGGTTTGCACAGTGTAAACATTACATAGGGGTGTTAGGTAACTAGTGTTAATTACTTCTTGTTTTTTTCCTTTGTACAGAGGAAAAGGGGGATATCTAGATGTTCGCGCACAGAGGTTCGCGCACAAGCATTATGTGACATAGATACGTGATCCTGCTTGTGCGTGATTGCTTGTATCTAGGCTGCGACGCTGCTGCTGTGTATAGACACTAGCAACTTTTCTTTTTGTCTAAAGAGTTGCCTTCTGTACGCATTACCTCCTTTTTGTCTATGTAGGTCTATTTAATTATGTTCTGCCTTTACTCTACTTTATTTATTAAGACTTACCTTAGTAATGCTGTGCGTTAGGATAAGCTAGTTATGCTATGTAAATAGCTTTTCTTTTCTTTATCCTTTACTTTTTAAGCTCTACTGTATAATCCCCTAGCTCTTTTCTCTTTTTATATAGTGCTAACAGTAACAGATCCTTATAATAAGAAAAATAAGTATGTATAATATAAAAAAAAAATAAAAGGAAATAGGCCTTATATAAAGGCGTTGTTAGTCTAGTTAGTCTAAGGCATCTTTGCGCACAGGATTTAGCTAGTCTATAGATGCTTCTATCTAGACAGAGAGGTAGTTAGTTAAGACTAATAATTAAAAAGCCTAGTTTAGTGTTTTCTTTATACATGCATTTACTAAGTTATTTTTACTATTAATTTACTTTATCTTAGTAATTTCCCTCTTTTTATATAATTTATAGAGTAATATAATGTTAATTATAAGTTACTTTTTACTAGTAGTGCCTAGCTTAATAAAGTAATTATATAAAAACCTTAAATCTATATAGATTACTACTAGAATTAGTAGTAGTTTAAGTATTTATATAATTTACTATAGAGTTGTACTAAGGGTAATTACATTATTAAACTTTTTAACTATTCTATATAGTTTACTAGTAAAGACACTCTTAGTTACTTTTTTACACTTAGTAAAATTCTAGTGTATAATGTTACCTAGTATTTTAAAGTAGTTACTTTACTTTATATAGTTTTTATTACTTAATATAATTAAGAATTTTAGCTATAAGCTAAGATTCTTATTATTAGCAAATAATCTATTTATAAAGATAAACAGCTTTACATAATTAAGCTATAATAGTAAAAAGGTAAGACTATACTTACTATTATCTATTTACTATTAAATTTGTGCGTTAAGTGTGTTAATGTTATTGTGTAAAGGGTCTATAGTTTGTGTAGTAATAGACAGGTTAAATGCTACCTCTAGTTAACATATAAATGTAATGTATACCTCTTTTACACATTACTTAATATATTATTATGCAGCATCTTTGTCTTTTAAGTTAATTATATAAAGGTAGCTTACTTATTTTTTTTAAGTAAGAACTACTATGTTGTGTGTAAGTTTAATTCTTTTACTATTAAACTTAATAGGCTACTTTTTTACTAGAATAGTTTTACTTTTTATGTAAAACTTTGCTTTTTATAGTTTTTTTTCTTCTTTTTATATAAAATTTTTTATTATAATGCTTAAAGTGTTGTTTATTTATAAGCTAGTAATACTAAAGGTGTGCTTTTTTTTATTAGTAATTAAAAAGTAAAAGTTGTATAAAAAGATATACATACATAGCTTTTTTTTATAGTAGTTATAATATGTCTTAAACTAATATAGTCCTAATTTAGCAGCTTTATATAAGGGTTATACAACCTAGAGTATTATATTTAGTAGAAAGCTCTAGTGTATCTTCTTTAGTAGCTTTACATATAGCGTGCGCATAAGCTTATCTGTTAATTAGATGTATACTTATGTAATATTATGCAGTTTAAAATGCATTTTATATATAGCTTTTAGGCTTACTTTTATAGCTAAAAGTAGTCTCTAGCTTATTCTCTAAATAGTTAGTAACTAAGTAAAAATTTCTTTTTTTTTTATCTAAGTAGCTAGCAAACACTAGGCAGGATTTTTTGTATAGTTAGGTTGTTTTACCTTTTACTTTTTATATAAAGTAAAGCTTAAAAATCTAACTTTTATGCTTTATTAAGTTATACACTATAACTTTAAAAGTGCTGTTAGTAATTAGAGTGTCTATTTTTATGTAGTCTAATTTCTTAAATAGTTTTTTAGGTGTAGTAATTACACTATCTATATAGAGCTTAATAAATAAGGCCTAATTATTCTTTTTTTTTTAGGTTAGAAATACCTAGTCTAGACTTTGTGCAGGTTTCCTTTGCTTTTTACTTCTTCTAGTATTTATATCTTCCTTTTGCACTAGTGCAGCATTGCTATTCTAAGAGGCTTAATTTATAGTAGGCTTTAGTTCTGCCTTTATAACATTTTTATAAGGCTGTTCTTTTTTTCTCTTCTTTAAAGAATCTCTTTATATAGGGATTAGTTTATTTAGGTTATTTATTATAAGTAAGTTGTCTTTTTTTTTTTCTTTATAGTATAGTTTAACTTATGTATATTAAAGCTTTAGTAGGCTATTTTTTTTTAATAATAATGTCTCTTTCTTTAATGCTTTTAATCTTGTATAGGCTAGTCTAGCCTTTCTTCTCTCTCTATGCTATAATTTTTAAGCTAAGGGGGAGGTTAAGAACTTTATATGTTATAAAGCTATTATAAGTGTTAATTACATAATTAATGTTTACTTTTACATAGTTCTTTTAAAGTATCTTTATTACTTTTTATATAGCACTTACTTATGTAATAATGTCTAGTAATAGTAAAGAGTCTAGGTTAATTCTTAGGTATGCTCTAAAGACTAGCAGTGTAGGTACTAGACTGTATAGGCTAGCTGTGTTGTTTAGAGCCTTAACTGCTATCTGCAGGATAGCCTTATTATCTGTACAGTTACCTAGCTTAGTCTTTAGGATGTTAAACACTTGTTAGAGAGGTGTGTACACGCGCTTAACTTTTCTAACTGCCTAATGTGCTTTTATAGGCATTTGCCTGCATGTAGCTCTTATAATTTTTGCATAGGCCTAAAAATCCTTTAAAGCAAAGTTTATACTAGAGTTATACATAATGTAGTCTAGGGGTCCTTAATAGGTGTTAATCTAGCATTTGCACAGTGCATCCTAGGTATCTTGTGTAGACATAGATTTTAGAAGTGTGGCAGCTTAAAATAATGTGTTTACATTAATAACATATAAAACATCTTTATTATTAATTTATATAACATTAATAATAACTTTATAGTTAAAGTAAGTGTTATTTTTAATTATAAACTTAAATCTTTATAAAGCCTAGTTATATAATTAGCAGAGGTAGCAGAACTTCTTAATCTCTTCTAGCACTGCAGCATTAATGTTGTAGCTAGCGCTAGTTAGCATCTTTTAGAGTTTCTTTATGCAAAGGTGTTTAAATTAGTAGTAGAGGCAGTAGAGTTTTAATTTAGTAAAGAAAAACATAAATTTTTTCTTACTAATATTAAAAAAAAAGTGTTTTTATTTTTATATAATAAAAATAGTAGTTTTATTTTTATGTATAATAATATTTAAAATGTTGTTAAAGTATGCCCTAAGTTAGTTAGCATCTGCTAGTAATAGCAGAAATAGTGTTAGAGTCTCTAGGATGTAATATGTTACATTACTAACTAGGTTAGTAATTTATATAGTACTAATTAATTTTATTAATCTTTATTTTTTAAAGCTAATACTTTTCTTTTTTAGTGTTTAGTCTACTTTTGTATAAGAGAATTCTTACAGGTATGCTTTAAGTTATAACTTCCCTATAGTAGAGATTTTTGCTACGCTAGTATCTTATAGTTTACCTTAGTATACTGTATAGTATTAATCTCTAAGGATAAACTGTTCTGCGTATTCTTTAGGTTCTAGGCTATAGATGTTCTCTGTAGTTATGTAGTAAAGAAATGCAGCATTAGTAAAGTAGTTAATAATCTTCTTACCTTTCTTTTTATCTAAGTTATTATTATTGTGCAACTTTTTTTTTTTTTACTTTAGTTTACTTTTAAACTTTTAAATGTACATATTTACCTTTTTACATATTAGTGTCTTGTTATAGAATTCTTTATATAAAAAGATATATTAGCGTTTTACATAAAATTAATTTATATAAAGATAATTTATTAACTAATATTTTTTTTTATAATAGATAAAGCATTACTTTAATTATGTAAAGAACTATAGTCTAAATAATCTTTTATATCCTTTTAGGCTTTTTCTATATTGTTAATAGCTATGTGTACGTGGTAAGCTATATTACTTATTAGTGTAGTACACGTTCTAGGATTTGTTTATAAATGTATTATTCTATTAATTAATTATAACTTAAAGTGCTAAACAGAGGTTACTATATAGTGCCTTATATATAAGCTTAATTAAGAACATTACTTATTTAAGTTTAAGTTACCCTTAGCATGCTTATATAATAGTAGTGTAAAGTAGTATCTTGCTTTAAAATTATAGACTAAGAGCTTTTTATATAAAAGTAAGTTTATTAATTATAGCTTTAAAAGCTTTATATAAAGTTTTTATAAAGTTTTTTTACTTACTTTATGTAAAGCTTATTATTATCTAATCTATCTAATACTAGTTATAGTTTATATTAGTATTAAAGTAATTACTAAGCTACTTATATAGTAACTTCTATAATTATTCTAGACTAATATTATAAAGGTAGAACATGTGTACGCGCTTTTTAAGAATATTAGAAAAAATGCTTATGTATAATGCCTTAAAGATAGCAAAGTGTTAGTAGAGCTTAATAAATACTATAGCCTTGTTAGCTAGAATATTATATAGTTGCCTTATATAGTTATTCTTCTTTTTTTATGCCTTTTAGAATTATATAACCTTCTTAGGCGTAAGGTTCTCTGCTGTAATATCTTATATAGGTAGAAGTTAGTATAGATTATATAGTAATTAAATTATATATAGTAAGTACAAGCTTTAGGGAATCTTATGTAGAGCTATAGCTACAGGAACATGTAGCTGCCTAGTTGTGCTCTTGTATAGTAAGCTATTGCAAGGTAGTTGTACTAATTATAGAAAAAGTATTAGGTCTGCAGGTAATTTATACAGAGACATCCTCTGTTGCGTTAAGACTAGCAATAGTAGTAATAGTTTTATATAATACTCTAGTAAGACAGTAAACATGTGTTCTTCTTTTATAAGTCTATATAGTGTAGTAGCCTCTATTATGTCTTTTTTAAAGCTAATGCTCTTATTCTATAAAGTAGTAATTAGTTCTTATAAGAATAGTTAGCTAAGATCTTTAAAGTGTATAAGCTTTTACTTTATAAAGTTATTTTAAAAGTTCTTAAGCGTATGTACATTTATTATGCTTAATGTGTAGAGTTCTATAATTAAGTTAGCTATGTATAAATTAAGCTTCTTTTTAAGTGTATTATTTAATAGTTTAATTTTATCTACTTAATCTTTAATGTTTATCTACTTTGCTAGGGTCTTTGCTAAGATGCCTATAAGAGGTATATATTAGTTGTACGTTAATACGTTATGCTAGCTAGTTATAGATAGAGCTAGCGTTGCTTGTTGCTTTATAGTAGTTAATTATGTGTTGTCGCGCGCTGTCTTACTTCTTGTTGTACGCTGCCTCTAAACAGCCTTGTGCAAAAAGATAAAATAGACCTTCTAGCGTTAAATAAGCACTACTATTTATATAATACCTTTAAATAGTATTATACAGACAGGTTTCTTACTCTTACTTAAGTAACTAAATAAAGATTTATAGCTACTTACATATAAATTAGACTCTATCTTTACTCTTACTAATTTATAGTTAAAGTAGTAAAGAAAAGAATTCTTTTTATATATAAATTTTTAAATAAAAAGGTATAAGAAAAGCTTTCTTTTTTATAGTATTTAAACTACTAATTAGTGTTAAATAGACTCTCTACTAGCTAGCACTTAGTGTTAGCAAATGCGTACAAGACAGAGAGGTTTGCACAGTGTAAACATCGCACAGGGGTGTTAGGTAACTAGTGTTAATTACTTCTTGTTTTTTTCCTCTGTACAGAGAAAAAGGGGGATATCTAGATGTTCGCGCACGGAGGTTCGCGCACGAGCATCATGTGACATAGATACGTGATCCTGCTCGTGCGTGATCGCTCGTATCCAGGCCGCGACGCTGCTGCTGCGTACGGACAGTAAGACTATTTTAGCAAAAAAGCAGCCTATTAAGTTTAATAGTAAAAGGATTAAACTTACACATAACATAGTAGTTTTTACTTAAAAGAGATAAGTAAGCTACCTTTATATAATTAACTTAGAGAATAAAGATGCTGCATAATAATATGTTAAGTAACATGTAAAAAGTGTATATATTACATCTATATGTTAACTAGAGGCAGCATTTAACTTATTTATTACTACACAAACTATAGACCCTTTATATAATAACATTAACACACTTAACGCATAAATCTAATAGCAGATAAATAATAGTAAGTGTAGTCTTACCTTTCTACTATTACAGCTTAATTATGTAAAGCTGTTTATTTTTATAAATAAATTATTTACTAATAATAAAAACCTGAGCTTATCACTAAGATTTTTAATTATATTAAGTAATAAAAACTATATAAAGTAAAGTAACTACTTTAAAATACTAGGCAACATTATATACTAAAATTTTACTAAGTGTAAAAGAGTAACTAGAAGTGTTCTTACTAGTAAACTATATAAAATAGTTAAAAAGTTTAATAATGTAATTACCTTTAGTACAACTTTATAGTAAATTATATAAACACTTAAACTACTACTAATCCTAGTAGTAATCTACACAGATTTAAGGTTTCTATATAATTACCTTATTAAGCTAGGCACTACTAGTAAAAAGTAACTTATAATTAACATTATATTACTCTATAAATTATATAAGAAGAGGGAAATTACTAAGATAAAGTAAATTAATAGTAAAAATAACCTAGTAAATGTATGTATAAAGAAAACACTAAACTAGGCTTTTTAATTATTAGTCTTAACTAACTGCCTCTTTGTCTAGATAGAAGCATCTATAGACTAGCTAGATCTTATGTGTAAAGATGCTCTAGACTAACTAAACTAATAACACCTTTATATAAAGCTTATCTTTTTTATTTTTTTTATTATACACACTTATTTTTTTTATTATAAGATTAGAAGAGAAGGATATGTAAGAAAGACAGTTTATTTATCTAGTATATAAAAAGAAAAAAAAACACTACCTCTTACATGTAGTAGTTATAATGTAAACTATAGCTCTACTATACGCACAAAGTGTAGACATTAGCTTAGAAGTTAGCTAGCACATAACACTTAATAAAAGGAAAGGCACTAGTAGTGCTACTATAATAATAAGCACATAAAGTTACTAGAACTTAACTATAACTCTAGACTAAAACTACATAGAAGTACTTCTTATAATGCACAACTTTTACCGCCTACAGCTGCAGATTAGTGCTAGTAGGCAAGACAATATTAATATTATAAAATAGTAAAGCTGCTATATACTGCTTCTTAGCCTATCTATAATTAGCATTTTATATAAAAAGAAAGTAAAAGAGCTAAAAAATTTATATATTTATACTAAAATACTAAATAAACTGCTAATTAGTAGCAGAACTAGTTAAAAAGATAACATAAATGCGCTCTAGGCAGGAGTATCTATTACTATTAGCACTGTATAAAACAAGAAAAGAGCTAAGGAATTATATAGTAAGGCTTAGAAAGTAAAGAATAAAGAAAAGAAAGTAAAAAAAAAAAAAGACCTTATTATATACACCTCTTTACACACTTGCCTATGCAAAGATTTTACACTATTCTAGCATAAAACCTTACATAAAACAGTTTATACACTACTAAATTACTTATAAGGCAAGCGTATAAAGGCTAGATAATAATAGCCTAAAATGCTTTACACTATTTATAAAGCTATTTATATAGTGTAACTAGCCTATCTTAATGTACAGCATTACTAAAGTAAGTCTTAATAAATAAAGTAAAGTAAAGGTAAAATGTAATTAAATAAACTTATATAAACAGAAAAAAGGTAATGTGTACAAAAGGCAACTTTTTAAATAAAAAGAAAAGTTGCTAGTGTCTGTACACAGTAGCAGTGTTATAGTCTAGATATAAGCAATTACGCACAAGCAGGACTACATATCTATGTTATATAATGCTTATGCGTAAACCTTTGTGTGTAAACATCTAGATATCTCTCTTTTCCTCTATATAAAAAAAAGATAAGAGTAATAAAACTAGAAACATGTTGCTCTTACCTTACCTACCTTATACACTGTGCACACTGTACACTACTCTTACTCTTGCTACTTAAGTGCTTATACTATAAGCAGCTAGCTGTTAGAGCCTATTTAACATATAGCCTTATAAAGTTACTTTAAAGCTTTACTTCTAACACCTAGCTACTTACTCTTTATTAAGTGTAATAGCTATATGCGTATATTTTACTTTAATTAGGCTTTAGATTAGCTATAGCACTTTTTACTTACCTTAGCTTATTATATTTAAAGTAATTAGTAAACTATATGTCTAAAACTTTATTTAGTAAGCATAAGTTATATATGTGTAATAGGCTTATATTATACAGCTATGTTGCTGCGTCTACTACTTTTAGCTAGAGCTTTTTAGAGAGTTCTACACTACTTTTTATTTTAATAAACTTTATAATTATTTTTCATTTAGCTTTTTTTGTAGCTTTATTTAGCTTATAAGTGTATAGTAAAAGCTTTTAATATTAATGCTAAATTTTTTTACTTAAACCTTATACTTTAACTTTTTATGCTTAAGAAGTGTAGTAGTGTTATTATTTTACTATATTTTACTAATTTAAAGCTTATATTAATTAAACACTATACTTTTAAAGTTTTTTATTACTTTTTAAATTTCTAAGAGTGTTTTTACTTGAAAAAAGTATAAAAAGATTTTACTAATGTACTTTACAAGCAAGTTGCTTACACACCTAAGTTGCTTACTTTTGCTAAGACCCTACTAAACTACTCTTTCTATACTAATGCATTCTCTACAACACTACTTAGACGCGCTAAAAGAACATTAGATATAGCTTACGCTCTAGGCTTTTAAACAGGACATTAAACTCTTAAAGAAATATGCTATAGCTATATACAAAGTCTTATAAAAGATAATAAATAATTATAGCGCTAGACAACTTTTACAAGCTAATTCTACAGCTAAATTATAAAGGCTAGGTAATAAAAAAAAGTAAGTAATTATTAAGACTATACTTTAGCTATATATATAAAAAATTTCCTTTTAAATAGCATTTATAGCTAATATAGCTAATTCTTTGCGCGCTAAGTGTAATCTAGGCTATGTTTGTATAAACTAGCCTAGTATGTTTGTAAAGTGTTATTTAGAGCTTAAAGTAAAGTTTTAAGTGTAAGTATAGTTAAGAAATATTTAGCTAATTATAAACCCTATTTTGCTAAAGTTGTACGTGTTATTATCCTAGATGCTATACTTAGCTTTAATATTCTTTATAAGGCTAAACCTGCTCTAAATTACTCTAGAACTCTTATAAAAGGCTCTCTTATAGTTATACTTACGCTTAAATGTTACTTTAAGCTCTAAATAACGCTTTATAAACATACTAGGCTAGTTTATGTAAACATAGCCTAGATTACGCTTAGCGCGCAAAAAATTAGCTATATTAGCTATAAATGCTATCTAAGGGGAAATTTCTTGCGCATATAGCTTAAGTATAGTCTTAACAATTACCTGCTCTTTTTTATTACTTAGCCTTTATAATTTAGCTATAGAATTAGCTTATAAAGGTTATCTAGTGCTATAGTTATTTATTATTTTTTATAGAACCTTACACATAGCTATAGCACATTTTTTTAAGAGTTTTATGTCTTATTTAAAAGCCTAGAGTGTAAGCTGTATCTAACATTCTTTTAGCGCGTCTAAGTAGTGTTATAGGGAATGCATTAGTGTAGAAAGAGTAGTTTAGTAGAGTCTTAGTAAAAGTAAGCAACTTAGGTGTGTAAGTAACTTGCCTGTGAAGTATGTTACTATATTTATTTTTAATAATTATTATTTATAAAGCTTTACTGCGCTTTAATAGCATATTAAATATGTTTTATATAACTTTTTAAAATAAGTAAGAAGCTTACTTTTTTAGTCTTTTTAATATAACTTACTTAGTGTAGGTTATTATATAGTGCTTATAGTGTACTTACTTTATACTTATTATTTATACATTTTTTATGCTTTTAACTAAAGCTTATAAAGCTTTAAAGCTTAAGTGTTCTATATATGTATGCTAAAGCTTTTTTAAGTCTAAGTATAAAAATATAGTTTATAAGTCTAAGTAATTTAAAAGCATACTTTACACTAGTAAGTAAAAAAAAATAGCTTTATATTTAATAAATATAAAGTTATGTTTTTAGTAAAGTGTTATAAGTACTTTATTTTTTGTAGTATACTTATGTATAGTGTATAGTTAAGTTTTAAATACTATAGTCTTTTTTTTAAATAAGCTTTTAAAATAATATTAATATAAAATCTTTTTACTATAACTACTTTTTATAGTGTAAAGGTTTCTATGCGCTTTTTTTTATACTTTATATAACACTTTTTTAACCTTTTTAGTTTTTATTTTTTAAATTAAAAATAACTAAGTGCCTACTTTTACTATATATAAACTTTAAGCTTTTTTAAATAACTTAAGTATAAGTAGCTTTATACTATTTACTAAGTATATAGCACTTTTATTATCTAAAATTATACTTATAAAAAGTAAGTAACTGTTAAAATTTATAGCTATATCTATTTTTAGTTTTACTAAAAGCGCTAAGTTAATAAGTGCAGTAATAATGCTTTTTAAAAATGCTAGTTTATTTAATCTTTTAATAGCTTTTAATGTAAAGAAAGCTTTATCTAGAATTACATAGCTTTTTTTAAGTAGTATAGCTTTTACTTTTTTATACTACACCTACTTAAGCCTTTTAAAAATCTTTTAGTATATAGTTTTACTAAGCTTTTTTAGCTTTTTAGTAACTACTAATATAAAGTCTTTATAGTCTACTGCTTTTTATAAATAAAAGGATTATTCTAAAGCTTTATATAAGCATAAGTAGCCTAATTAAGCTAAAAAAAATTATGCTAAATTATTATTTAATTATGTACTAAGTATTATAAATATACCTATACTTTAGTTACTTATATATCAAAAGTGCTTTTAAAGCATTATTAAAAAAATTTTTACTAATTTTTTAAATTATTAAAAGTTTTTTACTAAGTGTGCTAGCTTTTATATCTTTTTAGTGCATAAAGCGCGCTTAGTTTAGTGCAAGCTTTAAAGCTAAGGTGTCTAGAAAGTCTTATATAGCTAGCTAGCCTTTTATATTAAGAATCTTATAAGTTCTTACCTTAGTGTATAAAAAGTGCTACTACTAGTACTAAACTTTTAAAGTTATAGTGCTATGCTTTACTTTAGTAAAGTAAGCTTTATACTTTACTTATATAAAAATTTTTATGCTTATGTTTATTAGTGCTAGCTTTTATTTTAAGGCTTATATAAATGCTTATAAATTAAATTAGTTTTTTAATATCAGCTACATTATTATAAGTTCTAAAAGCTTTAGTGTAATAGTTATATTAACTTAGTTCTAAATTATTTAAATATATGTTACATAAAAAGCCTAGTTTCTTAATTAAGCTTAGTACTTAGTAATATTATTTTAGTACTATATGTTAGCCTTTTTTAAGAGGTTTTTAGTAGTAATTACTTTAAGTATAAGCATCTTTAAAGCGCTGTCTATAGAATTTAGAGCGTCTAGTGTATCTAGATTAATTATGTCTTATAGGTTTTTGCTAAGAGTATAGAACTAGAGCTAGATAAACTAGAAAGGCTAGCTTATATAGTCCTTAAGCTAGTACACTTCTATTAGAAAAGAAGCATCTTAATTAGCTATAACATAGGCTTTAAAAGTAATAAAAATTAATAAAAATAAAAAATAAAGCTTTTAAACAGCTTTTACTAGCGCTATAGTTATATAAAAAAATTATCCTAGGTTTTTAAAGCACTAGGCTTATAACTATAAAGGATAAAATAGCCTAGCAGTAGCTGTTTAGAAGATTAGATAAAGTAACTTTGCTATCTAAGAGAGCTAAAGGCTCTTCTTATATACACTAAGCTTTAGAACATAATATCTCTAGATCCTAAGCTGCGTCCCAGGCTCTGAGCCCCAGTCCCAGGCTCTAAGCCCTAGCTAAGGCTCTTAGTATACGCGACACTTTATATAAGCTTAAAAATCTTTTAAAGCAAACTTTATACTAGAGTTATGCATAATATAGTCTAAGAGTCTCTAATAGGTGTTAATCTAGCACTTACACAGTGTGTTCTAGGTATCTTGTTGTCAGATTTGCGCACCTACTGTCAAGACAGGAGGAACGCTTGACGAAAGCTGCTACATAGTACGAGCAATAAGCTCGAACAGTATGTTGCTGCAAATTGCTGCATTTTGCAGCATTTTACAGCATGTTGCAGCAAATTGCAGCATGTTGCAGGCTGGTCGCGCATAGGGCAAGTGTGCGAGGGACCCGGATCGGCAAAACAAAAAGCCGAGCAACACAAGTAGAGCAGAAAAAGGATTAATAAATTAACATAATTAATACAATTAATTAATTATTCTATACATTATATCTAAACCTATTATTTATCTTAGGAAGCCTAGAAACAGTGCTTTAATCTAACAATTAAGAGTCTTAGTGCCTCCACTAATACAAAATGGCCACCCAGCCTCCTCGAGACGCGACAGTCGTCCTTCGAGACCACACCGACTACAGAGCCTGGATGATGCAGCTGCAATTAAGATGTGTAGCGCACAGCATCTGGCCGCAAGTGGATCCTAAGTTGACCATCCAAATGACCTCCAAACTAAGAGCTCTAGAGATGCCGCTAATAGCTAAGTTTTTACCAGCCTCTAATGTTAAAACGCCTACGCACATAAACAAGCTATTAACAAGCAGTGTTAGAGCTTTTAAAAAAGCTATTAAATACTACAAGATTAAGGCTAACAAGTATAAGAGTAATAGACATAATTATAAAAAAGAGTAATTAAGCTTCTAACAGATTATTGTCTTTATCTAGTTAATAGTTAGCCCGCATCTGCAGTGTACATGCTGTTCCCTAGATTAACTACTTAGATAGTAGATTACAAACCTTAAAGCTACAGTAGGCGTTAACAACTAATTTAAACAAGAACGTGTGCGCAACTAATATAATGCATCTCTAAAGCTGCTAAGAAACGCAAGCATATAGGACCTATAGCTAGCAGAGTATAATTACGCTGCCATAGAAGCAGAGACATAAAATGTTCTAGAAACAACGCAGTTTAATGCTGTTGCAAAGGACTTTCTAACTACTATAAATAAAGTTGCCCTTTATTAGTCTATAACCTTTTAGAAAAGTAGACAGTTTACACTAAACATAAATTAAAAAGAAATAATAAAGCGCTTTTAAAAATATATAATATTAAATTATCTAATATATATAAAAAAGCATAAAGCTGCCTTTACAACAGATAACTTATTATACTTTACTAAAAGTAGAAAGACTACCTAGGGCATAAATAAAGACGCCTATAGTGCAGAAGTTGTAATATTAAGAAAATAAAGTAGACCTTAACATTAATATTATTAAGAAAATAATAGAAAGTTATTTTTAAGCTAGAAACTTACTAAAACAAAAGGCACTAAATGTCTTATATGCAGACGTATCTATGCACTAAAGGACTACTTCTATGTCTATCTAGACAGAGCACTAGACTAGTAGATGCTAAATAAAAGAGTTAAAAAGCTTATAGCATTAAAGCATAAGCATAACTTAGAATTTTAAGGCCTACTAAGAGAGCAGTGTAGACATAATTTAAAAATACTAATTCTAAAAAGTTTACATACACCTATGCTAGAGATATAAGAAGACTAACTTAAAGGCTAGAAAGTATTAAGAGTTAAAGCAGCTACATTACTAGCTATAGTTAATTTAAACTAGAATAAATATCTACTAAGAGAATTATTTATTCTTAACTTAAGCTTAACATGCTATATTATAAATAATTCTAATTAGATCTATAACTATTATTTACTAACACTAGAAGACTTTATTTAGTCTAGAAACTCTTATATATAGATTTAAAGCTATAGATTAATTACACTAAGCCTAAAAAGTAAGCATAGAACACACAGTTAAGCATACAGTCTTGTACTACATAACACTGCACTGTGCCTAGACCTGCTATGCAACCTAGTCTTATTCTGCCTACTGCAATAGAAAGGAATCTAGTAGGACACATAAGCAGAGCTAACTGCTTTAAAGGCCTTAGATAGGATAATAATTAGAGATCTTATAAAGATTTATAGCTAATAAGTGTTAGAGTACTATCTACTATAAAAGGGCTTATATTATACACACATAATTAACACAAGAACTAAATATAGTCTATAAAAAGCATTAGCAGAGCTATAGCATAAGCGTCTAGGACACCCTAGACTAGCTACACTTTAACACCTTATATAGTAAGCTAAGAGGGTGTAAATTAAAGGAATTACAACAGTCTAATGTAACTTATATAGTAGAGCTAAGATATAATAATAAATTAGCTACACACTATAAATTAGTAATAGTAGACTTAGTAAAAGACTGTTAATTAATTTCTATGCATATAAAGCACAGAGCATTATAAAAGAGTAAAGTTAAATGCTAATTACTAATAAGTATTCTAGCCTTTAGTAAGACCTCTACTTTAAAGATAATAAGCTTACTAAATTAATTATTAAAGCTTTTATAATCTTTATTCTTTTTTTAAAGAACTATTATAACATTACTGTAAAAGTTATTAAAGCTAATAATAAGATTACAACAGTAAAACTAGAGGTAAAACGCTAGCTAGCATTGCATAGAATAACTGTTAAGCCTTTAGCACTAGATACACAAGCCTAGAATAAAGAAGCTAAACACTTAGAAAGTGTAAATAAGAAGAAGTTATAGGCTATGCAACTAGATGCTAACCTACTATAGAATATATAGCTATACATTACTAGAGCAGGCGTATACCTATACAATTAGACGCTAAACTATGCTAACAACTAGAAGACACTATATAAGATCTTCTTTACATAAGCAGCTCTAAATAATAGAGTTATTATATTAATTTAAAAGCTAAGCTTTACACATTTAAAAGCTTATAGCTACAAAGCATTTATAATAACTAATAACATGCATTAAAATAAATCTAAGCTATAAAGGCTAGACCTAAAGGTGTAGATTAGATATCTAGTTAAGTACTAATTATTAAACATCTACTGCGTATAAATACTACTGCTAGCAAAAGTAATCTGTACATATAATGTTATTTTTAACAAACACTTAATCTTTAGTAGTAAGCCTAAAGACCTAATAAATAACCTTATGCATAACATAGTAAAGGAAATTACTACATATATTAGAATAATTAAGCTTCTAACACCTAGTTATTAGCTAGAGATAGAGTTATTTTATAAAGATAATACTATAGATAATATATTAAATTTTAATAAAGTAGACCTACTAGGCTACTATTAAGAAAGAAAGATTAGAGATAACTATCTATCTCCTCTAAATACTCTGCCACCTATAGCATTGCTTATGCAGTTAATAGCTAGAGCAGCACTAAAGCTAAGCTAAATAGGGTTATTAAAGACTGTACTATAGGCTGCAGCCTTTATAGCTAGCATAAAATTTAGAAGTGTAGAAAAGCATAGCAGCAAAACACTAGATAAAGCAGCATTAATAAGAATGCTATTTAAAAGAAAGACACCTTATAAAAGCTAGCTGCTACCTCTGCTATTAACCTAAAAGCAACTAAAGAAGCACCCTCTATATAAAATGTTTAAGGCAGCAGAAAGAACGCACCTAGATAGTTATTAAATAATAAAATTCTAGACAGAGGTCTAGATAAAGCTAATTAAGGCAGCTAGACAGCAGATCCTAGATTGTATGTAGGTGTACACCTACAAGCTTAACAAGCACTACAGATTATAAAGATGCAAGGCGCAACTAGTAGTCTATAGTAATTAACAGAGAAACATTACTACATAAGATACCTACGCTGCTACTCTAGCAGAACGCTTATTTTAAATGCTAATAGTAATATCTGCACGCTTTAACCTAGAGCTTAAACAATACAACGTAACTAACGTGTTTATACATGCAGTAATTAACTGCAATATCTACATGCAGATGCTAAGAGGCTATTAGAAACTAGGTATAATACTAAAGCTTTAAAAGGCACTATATAGCTTATAAATTTCTCTACTACTCTAGTAACACTATTTTATAATAACTTTTAAAGGCCTTAAGTTCTTAGCTGTTCTACATAAACTCTACTACATAACTAAAGCTAGAATATTTGTTTTTTTCTACGTAAACAACTTTATTATTGCGCATAAGAAAGGCTCTAAAGCAGATGCACAGCGTGTAGTAGACTAGTTATAAGAGAAGTATACTCTAATAAAAGGCAAGGACCTATAATAGTTTTTAAGAGTTAAAATTATTAAAGATTAATAGTAATAAATAATTTAGCTATTATAGGCCTTATATATTAACAAGATAGCTAGGCTAGCTAATAAAAAGGACCTGCAGCATGCTACACCTATAAGTAGGATTAAACTTATGCTGTAATCTAGTTTTATAACCCTATTAAAGGTAAATTAATATTAGTAAAAGATTAGATCTCTGCTCTTTGCAGCAGTCACTACAAGACTAGACATTGCCTTTACTACATCACGCCTTGCACAGTTTCTTACAAATCCCGCATCTAACTATTAGGATGCAGCTGATTAAGTCATCCTGTACCTACATGCGACACAGACGTACGCACTCTAATTAGAAGGAGAAGACTACCTTGTAGTAGCAAGCAATGCGTTATTTATAGATAATACACTAAATAGAAAGAGCTTTTAGGGCTATGTTATTTAACTATTTAGCAAATAGATTGCATAGTAAGTAAATAAACAAAATATAGTTACAACATTAATAATAAAAGTAGAATTACTTACACTGTTCTAAGTTGCTAAGGAAGCTATGTTTACAAGAATGCTTCTTAATAAACTATAGGTTAAGCTGCCTAATTTAACTATTATAATCTAGTGCAACAACAAGTAGATAATCTAACTAGTAAACAAAGAGATATCTTAACTTTAAACTAAGCTCTAACATGTTAACATCTATAACCACTAGCTCTGACAGGAAGTCTCTTAACAAACAATTAAGGTTGTCTATGTCCCCTCTAGCGAGATGCTTGCGGACGGACTTACTAAAGCGCTTCTAGCCAGCAAATGGCCAAGCTTTCTTCAGCAAATTCAGCTAGTTAACGTCAGGGAGAGGATAGTTAGTCAGGAAGCGGATATAGAAGAGATTAAAGCAAGAATGGAAGCCCTGGAAGCATACTAATGTTGCGCAATCAGGAACCAGCTTAAAGCATGTCCAAGCTGAGGGGGTGTGTCAGATTTGCGCACCTACTGTCAAGACAGGAGGAACGTTTGACGAAAGCTGCTACATAGTACGAGCAATAAGCTCGAACAGTATGTTGCTGCAAATTGCTGCATGTTGCAGCATTTTGCAGCATTTTGCAGCATTTTGCAGCATTTTGCAGCATGTTGCAGGCTGGTCGCGCATAGGGCAAGTGTGCGAGGGACCCGGATCGGCAAAACAAAAAGCCGAGCAACACGAGTAGAGCAGAAAAAGGATTAATAAATCAACACAATCAATACAATTAATTAATCATCCCATACATCATATCTAAACCCATCATTCATCTCAGGAAGCCTAGAAACAGTGCTTCAATCTAACACTTGTGCAGACATAGATTTTAGGAATGTAGTAGCCTAGAATAATATGTTTATATTAATAACATGTAGAACATTTCTATTAGTAATCTATAGTATATTAATAATAACTTTATAGTTAAAGTAGTTGTTATTTTTAATTATAAACTTAAATTTTTATAGTGCCTAGTTATATAATTAGTAAAAGTAGTAAAACTTTTTAATCTTGTCTAACATAGTAGCATTAATGTTATAGCTAGCGCTAGTTAGCATCTTCTAGTGTCTCTCTATATAAGAGTGCCTAAACTAGTAGTAAAGGCGGTAAAGTTTTAATTTAGTAAAAATAGGTATAAATTTTTTTTTACTAATATTAAAAAAAGTGTCTTTATTTCTATATAATAAAAATAGTTGTTTTATTTTTACATATAATAATATTTAAAATATTATTAAAGTATACCCTAGGTTAGTTAGCATCTGCTAGTAATAGTAGAAATAGTGTTAAAGTTTCTAAAATATAGTATATAACTAGGCTAATTAGGTTCTAGATTTATATAGTACTAATTAATCCTTTTAGTGTCGCTAAGTGTCTAATTAATTTCTATATATAAGTTTAGCTAAGTGTTTAATTAATTTCTATATATAAGTTTTTTTATATATACGCCTTAAGTTAGAACTTACTAATAGTAAAAAATTTTACTATGCCTATATTTTATAGTTTGCTTTAGTATAGTATTAGTTATTAAGAATAAACTGCTTAGCATACTTCTTAGGTTTAATGCTATAGATGTCCTCTTCTGTTGCATAGTGTAGGTAGGCAGCAGAGGTAAAGTAGTTAACGTACTTTATAGGCAAGTTGCTTACACACCTAAGTTACTTACTTTTGCTAAGACCCTACTACACTACTCTTTCTATACTAATGTATTTCTAACAATACTACTTAAACATGTTAAAGGAATGTTAAATACAGCTTACACTTTAAGCTTTTAAATAAAATGTAACACTTTTTAACTAACACGCTATAGCTATTTATAGAGTTCTTTAAAAGATAATAAGTAACTAACGCACTAGATAACCTTTTTAACATAATTATAAAGCTAACTTATAAAAGCTAGATAATAATAAAAAGTAGGTAATTATTTAGCACATACTTAAGCTAGATGCGTAAGGATTTCCTCTCTAGCTAGTAGCTGTAGCTAATATAGCTAATTTTTTACGCGCTAAGCATAATATAGGCTATATTAGCATAAACTAGCTTAATATGTTTATTAAGTGTTACCTAAAGCTTAAAGTAAAGTTTAAGTGTAAGTATAACTATAAAAAAGCTTTTTATAAAAATTTTATAGTAATTTAAAGCTAGTTTAACTTTATAAAGAATATTAAAGCTAAGTATAGCATCTAAGATAATAACACATACAACTTTAATAAAATAAAGTTTATAATAGGCTAGATATCTACTAGAGCAGTTATTATAAGTTTAGAGAGATAAGAATAGCTAAAAGCAGTCTAGCTAGGTAACTAGAAGTAGACAACAGCTATCTAAAGTATTAATGCTAAAAGGTAAGCTATTCTACTTTTTATTATCTTTTAAAGTAGCAACTACTTTTTAAACTAGTATAAAAAGAAAAATCTACTTTAAAATTAGGTTATTATAATCTCTAAGTATAGCTAGACTACTAATTAGCTTAGTTTAGACTAGTTAAAGCACTTTAACGCGCATATAAAGAAGTGTACTGTTAGTAGCTACTATCTACTAGTTATTAATAGCTATAAAAGCTACAACTTACTTTATTTTTAGTAATACTATAAAGATAATAAGATTATTACTATTTATATACTTTTTTACTTATTACACTTTTTATAGCTACTTAATGTAAGTTATTTTACTTTTTTAAAGAAGGTGTATAGGCGCTAAGCTAAAAACCTTATACACAACTAAATTACTTATATTATAAAGATAAAGTTCTTACTATGCTTTAAAGCAGCTTATAATGCTATAATTACTTTTAGTAATATTTAAAAAAAGTTTTAAAGTGCTAGATTAGTTCTTTTTAACCTATAATAAGTTATAATAAGCTTTAATATAAAGTTACACACTCTATTACTACTACTACTTATATATAATAAGCCCTAGCAGTTGTAAACTCTAAGTAATACTTTAGAACTTAGGTTATAATTAATGCTTATAAAAATAAGAATTTAGAAGTATATAAATAGTTTACTAACTTTTATAGTTAAAGTGTTTAAAAAAGTCTTAAAAAGGGTAGTAATAATTATATATAAGCTAGTGTTAGCATAATAGAAAATTACTAAGCTTTAAGTAGCTAATAAAGCTGCTATGTAACATAAATTACATAAAAAAAAGCAGATTAAAGTAGAAAAAACTTTAATAATTTAAAAAGGCCTGCGCTTAACAGCTTTAAAAGAGTTTAGAGCGCGTAGTAATAAAAAGAAGGCAAAGAAGCAGGTGTAAGCTAAAGTAGGTAAGCTATCCTAAAGGCACTACAGATAGTGCAATTAGACTAGGCATAACGCGCAAATGTATAAGCAAGAAGTAGAAGTAGTATCTAAATAATATTCTAGGCTGTACTATACTATATAGTGCTAGAGCAGGTTGTTATAGGCTATAATAGAGTTTGTTAGAGTGGGGTCTTAGCAAAAGTAAGCGACTCAGGTGTGTAAGCAACTTGCTTATAAAGTATGTTAATAGCTTTTTTAGCTTTTTTACTTTTTTATTTTATTTTTTTTATATTATGCAAATTTTTTTTAAAGTAACTTTTAAAGTCTAAGATGTATAAGGTAATAGCTCTATATAATAAAGTTTTATTATAAAAATATTTATATAAGGTAATATACTAGTTTTTTGCTTATGTATAGTTATTATAAAAGTAGTTTAATAACTAATATTTTTTATAGTAAATAAAGCACTTCTTTATTTATATATAGTTATTTCTAAATTGTAGCCTAAACCTAGATAAAAATCTTCTATATTGTTCTCTTCTATGTTAAGAAAAGTTTCTTTTTTATTATGTAAAGTTATATTAGCAGTTTATATAGTATATATTAGGCAGTTTCTAGAAGTATTAGTTTACTCTTTAGTCTATAGTAACTTAAAGTAATGCTTATAGATTACTAAATAAGGCTTTATATAAAAGCTTAATAGTAAACATAGCATGTTCTAGTTCTAGTTCTCTTTAATAAGCTTATATAATAGTAGTGTATAGTAGAATATTTTTAAAAAAAATTATTTTTAGTGCTATTTATATAAGTGTAAGCTTATTAATTATTATTTTAAAAACTTTATATAAACTTTTATTAAAGTTTTTTTATTAGCATTATATAAAAGTTATTATTATTTAGTTAGTCTAGTACTAGCTATAGTTTATATTAGTGTTAAAGTAACTACTTAAAGTGTTATATAAATGCTTCTAGTTATATCTAGAGCCTATGTTATGCATATAGTATATATTTACATAACCTTTTAAAATATTTAGAAAAATGTCTATATACTAAGTTTCTTAGATATTTAGCTATTAATATAGATTAATAAAGATCTTTATTGTATTTATAAAGATGTTATTGTAACGGCGCAGGCAAGACAATGGGTCCGAATGCGGTGGGAATCCACTCAGAGGCATATGGGAGTGCGTGGGGACTCTGAACCTGGGAATGCTATTAACACCTATAGGCCTTGTACAAAAGGATATTAGAAAACTACTAAGCTAGCTACAGGGGCAAGGTGCAACTAAATACATAAGGGAATAGAGGTAACTGCAAGAGACTAGGTTAAGTTATAGTTAGGGCTAATATAGGAACCCTTTAGATAAGATCTAAGCAACCTAAGATAAAATAATTTATAGAATTATTACACTACTTCCCTTTTTATAAGCTAATAGTTTTTATTTATAGTGTTTAGAAAGTATTTAGAACTACTTTAAAACTAATTTAAATAAAATATAATAAGTATAACTATCTTAACTAAAAATTTTTGTTACTAAGAAATAGACTAAAAACCTAATACTAATATAATGCCTTTGTTATAATGTTTTTATTTAGTAGTAACTAGTAGTGTAGTTATTATTAATATAGTAAATTTATTATTTATAGTAATAAGTGTTTACTTGCCTTACTTATATAGTCTAGTTAATATTATTAGTTTTTTTTTTTAGCTATTATCTAAATCTTTACTTTATAAGTATTATTATATACTTAATATTCTATATCTTAGTCTGCTAACTAATTATAGTATTAACAAAAATTTACTATGCTGCTTTACCCCTCTTCTAGAGCCTTTTTAGAGGCATTTTAAGTTATCTGCTTGTAAGCTGCCTATACTTTTACTTATAGCCTTTAAGTTAAGTTTTCTTATTAATCTTTTAAATTAAAAAAATATTACACTTTACATAATAAAAAATATAACTTTATATAAATATAGTTTAATATTACTAAGGTATAGTTTACTAACACACATATAAGTTCTTTTATATTATAAGAAAGAATTCTTAGTTCTTTAAAGCTATCTTAATTTATAGGCAGCAGCCTAAAATATAAAGAGGAAAAAAGATAAAAAAAAAGCCTTTAAAGCTATTTTAAAGTCTACTTAAAACTTAGTGTAAGTAGCATAGGTTATAAAAAGCTAAAAGGCTAAGCTTTCTATAGCTAGTGTCTAGGTAGCCTTATTCTACTAAAACACTAAGCTGCTCTGTTAGGTTTTAGCCCTAGAGGCTCTAGTGTCTAACCTTTAGGCAGACATTACAGCGCTCTTAGGCAGCTAAGAATAAAGTAGAGGGGGTTTAAAAGAGAGTCTAAAGGGAAAAGAAAAAAAAAGAGAGAAGAGGAAAAAAAGTAGAAAAAAAAAGTGTCTAGAAGTGTCTAACAGCTTGTTGTTAGACCTCCCTAGCGCAATGTCTATAAAGTTGTAATACTATTATGTATAACTATAAATTTACTTCTTACTTTTATACCTTATTATCTACTAAGTAATTTATGCCTTTTACACTAGCTTTAAAAGCTTTAATTTACTTATATAAAGCTTTTAAAAGTCTTAGCTAATTTAAATGCTTATTATAAAAAGCTTTTAGTTTATAAAGAGAACTTATAAAATTTAAAGCCTTATAACATACTTCACAGGCAAGTTGCTTACACACCTAAGTTGCTTACTTTTACTAAGACCCTACTAAACTACTCTTTCTACACTAATGCATTCCCCACAACACTACTTAGACGCGCTAAAAGAATGTTAGATACAGCTTACACTCTAAGCTTTTAAATAAGATATAAAACTTTTAAAAAAATGTGCTATAGCTATATGCAGAGTTCTGTAAAAGACAATAAATAACTATAGCACTAGATAACCTTTACAAGCTAATTCTACAGCTAAATTATAAAAGCTAGGTAATAAAAAGAAGCAGGTAATTGTTAAGACTATACTTAAGCTATATGCGCAAGGAATTTCCCCTTAGATAGCATTTATAGCTAATATAGCTAATTCTTTGCGCGCTAAGCGTAATCTAGGCTATGTTTGCATAAACTAGCCTAGTATGTTTGTAAAGCGTTATTTAGAGCTTAAAGTAAAGTTTTAAGTGTAAGTATAGTTAAGAAATATTTAGCTAATTATAAACCCTATCTTACTAAAGTTATACATGTTATTATCCTAGATGCTATACTTAGCTTTAATATTCTTTATAAGGCTAAACCTGCTCTAAATTACTCTAGAACTCTTATAAAAAGCTTTTTTATAGTTATACTTACACTTAAACATTACTTTAAGCTCTAAATAACACTTTACAAACATACTAGGCTAGTTTATGCAAACATAGCCTAGATTACGCTTAGCGCGTAAAGAATTAGCTATATTAGCTATAAATGCTATCTAAGAGGAAATTCCTTACGCATATAGCTTAAGTATAGTCTTAATAATTACCTACTTTTTTTTATTACCTAGCCTTTATAATTTAGCTGTAGAATTAGCTTGTAAAAGTTGTCTAGTGCTATAGTTATTTATTATCTTTTATAGAACTTTATATATAGCTATAGCATATTTCTTTAAAAGTTTTATGTCTTGTTTAAAAGCTTAGAGTGTAAGCTGTATCTAACATTCTTTTAGCACGTCTAAGTAGTGTTGTAGGGAATGCATTAGTGTAAAAAAAGTAGTTTAGTAGGGTCTTAGCAAAAGTAAGCAACTTAGGTGTGTGAGCAACTTGCCTGTAAAGTACGTTACTAAACTAAATTAGAGTTATGTTCTACTTATTTTACTTAGTACTTAAGTGTTTTTTAGTAGAGCTTACTAGTAAGTATTTCCTTTACTTTCTACTTCTTTACTTTATTAATAGTAATTTTAGAGGGTTTTAAAAGTTCTTATTCTAAAAGTAGATTTTAAAGGTCTTTATAAAGTACATTTAGTGTAAAGATGTTATGTATTTTTAACTTTAAAAGTAGCTTTAGGTAGTATAAGTTTTTAACTTATTTAAGTACTTTAAAAAAGCCTTTTTATTATTTAAATAGTTTTTAGCTAAGTTTTTAAACAGCTAAGTTCTTAGTGTTTAGGTAGACTATATTACTAACCTTTTAGTTAACTAGCTAGTAGTAGTAGTTAACTATAGTTTACATCTAATTCTAAGCCTTTTCTATATAGGTCTTAGCTAACCCCTAGGCTGCATGCATGTAGGCTACTAATGCTAGGGCATCCTTATAATTTAGCTTGTCTATAGCTGTAATAGGTTCTGTAGAATGTTTCTAGTCCTAGCTTTAACATAGTTTAGACTTATATAAGACTTAATACAAAAACATTTTAATTATTACATAAGGCAAAGTTATCTAAGCTTAATTAATTAAAAGTAGTAAGAAACTCTAGTTATTTTAGTAAAAAAATATAAAAAGCCTTAGTCTTTAATTAATATACTTATTTATAATCTTTATTTAGCTATTTATTTTCTTATAACGTACTTTACAGGCGAGTTGCTTACACACCTAAGTTACTTACTTTTGCTAAGACTCTACTAAACTACTTTTTTTACACTAATACATTCCCTACAACACTACTTAGATGTGCTAAAATAATGTTAGATATAGCTTACACTTTAGGCTTTTAAATAAAACATAAAACTCTTAAAGAAATGTGCTATAGCTATATATAAAGTTCTATAAAAAATAATAAATAACTATAGCGCTAGATAACCTTTATAAGCTAATTCTACAGCTAAATTATAAAGGCTAGGTAATAAAAAAAAGCAGGTAATTATTAAGACTATACTTAAGCTATATGCGTAAGAAATTTCTTTTTAGATAGCATTTATAGCTAATATAGCTAATTCTTTACACGCTAAGTGTAATCTAGGCTATGTTTACATAAACTAGCCTAGTATGTTTATAAAGTGTTATTTAAAGCTTAAAGTAAAGTTTTAAGTGTAAGTATAGTTAAAAAATATTTAGCTAATTATAAACTCTATCTTACTAAAGTTGTACATGTTATTATCCTAGATGCTATACTTAGCTTTAATATTCTTTATAAGGCTAAACTTACTCTAAATTACTCTAGGACTTTTATAAAAGGCTCTTTTATAGTTGTACTTACACTTAAATGTTACTTTAAGCTTTAAATAACGCTTTATAAACATACTAGGCTAGTTTATACAAATATAGCCTAGACTATGCTTAGCGCGCAAAGAATTAGCTATATTAGCTATAAATGCTATCTAAGGGGAAATTTCTTACGCATATAGCTTAAGTATAGTTTTAATAATTACCTACTTTTTTTTATTACCTAGCCTTTGTAATTTAGCTGTAGAATTAGCTTATAAAGGTTATCTAGTGCTATAGTTATTTATTATCTTTTATAAGACTTTATACATAGCAATAGCATATTTCTTTAAGAGTTTTATGTCTTGTTTAAAAGCCTAGAGTGTAAGCTGTATCTAACATTTTTTTAGCGCGTCTAAGTAGTGTTATAGGGAATGCATTAGTGTAGAAAGGGTAGTTTAGTAGGGTCTTAGCAAAAGTAAGCAACTTAGGTGTGTAAGCAACTCGCCTGTAAAGTACGTTAATAAGCAGTAAAAAGCTTAACTTTTATGCTTAAAATTTAACAAAATTTAGACTAAAAACTAAATATAAACTAAAGTCCTTAGTTAAAAAGAATAGTTTTAAGTGTGTAGGTAAAATAGTACACTTATTAAATAAATAAAGTAGCTATTTTTTAGGTATTAATTATTTTATAGTAGAGAATAAAAATAGCTTATTTAGACATGTAATTAATTATAACTATAATCTAGTTATAACTAGACTTATCTTTAAAAAAATTCTTAAAGTTAATATATAAGTGCTATATTAGTTAATTAAAGATTAAAAAGAGGTAGATAAACTCTAGAGTTTAGGTCTATTTTAAGTAAGCTTTATAATAAAAAAGGTAATTCTATACATATTATTTATAAGTAGCCTTTATACCCTTTTAGTAGTACTTTTAGAACAGTAACTAATAAGTCTTAGTAGCACTAAAGTGTGCTAAAGATACTTAATTATAGACTTCTTAGGTAAGTTAGGTACATAGTAGTAAGTCTACTAAAACACATAAATTGTTGAATAGGCTCTAACAGCTAGCTGCTTATAGTATAAGCACTTAAGCAGCAAGAGTAAGAGTGGTGTACAGTGTGCACAGCGTATAAGGTAGGTAAGGTAAGGGCAACATGTTTCTAGTTCTATTACTCTTATCTTTCCTCTGTATAGAGAAAAAGGGGGATATTTAGATGTTTACGCACAGAGGTTCACGCACAAGCATTATATAACATAGATATGTGGTCCTGCTTGTGCGCAATTACTTGTATCTAGACTGTAACGCTGCTGCTGTGTACAGACACTAGCAACTTTTCTTTTTGTCTAAAGAGTTACCTTTTATACGTGTTACCTCCCTTCTGTCTGTGTAGGTCTATCTAATTATGTTCTGCCTTTACTCTACCCTATTTATTAGGACTTGCCCTTAGTAATGCTGTGCGTTAGGATAAGCTAGTTATGCTATGTAAATAGCTTTTTTCTTTTTTATCCTTTACTTTCTAAGCTCTGCTGTATAATCCCCTAGCTCTTTTCTCTTTTTATACAGTGCTAGTAGTAATAGATCCTTATAATAAGAAAGATAAGTGCGTACAATACAAATAAATAAATAAAGAAAAATAAGCCTTATATAAAAGCATTATTAGTCTAGTTAGTCTAAGGCATCTTTGCGTACAGGATCTAGCTAGTCCACAAATGCTTCTATCTAAACAGAGAGGTAGTTAGTTAGAACTAATAATTAAAAAGCCTAGTTTAGTGTTTTCTTTATACATGCATTTACTAA
This sequence comes from Lindgomyces ingoldianus, assembly GCF_010093535.1. Taxonomy (NCBI): domain Eukaryota; kingdom Fungi; phylum Ascomycota; class Dothideomycetes; order Pleosporales; family Lindgomycetaceae; genus Lindgomyces; species Lindgomyces ingoldianus. Next base: position 1,239,246 of record NW_022985179.1, on the reverse strand, counting down.
GTTATTTTTCCTATTAATTTACTTTATCTTAGTAATTTCTCTTTTTTTATATAATTTATAGAGTAACATAATATTAATTATAAGTTACTTTTTACTAATAGTGCCTAGCTTAATAAGGTAATTATATAAAGACTTTAAATCTATGTAAATTACTACTAGAATTAGTAGCAGTTTAAGTGTTTATATAATTTACTATAAAGTTGTACTAAGTATAATTATATTATTAAACTTTTTAACTATTTTATATAGTTTACTAGTAAGAACACTCCTAGTTACTCTTTTACACTTAGTAGAATTCTAGTATATAATATTACCTAGTATTTTAAAGTAGTTGCTTTACTTTATATAGTTTTTATTACTTAATATAATTAAAAATTCTAGCTATAAGCTAAGGTTCTTATTATTAGTAAATAATTTATTTATAAAGATAAACAGCTTTGCGTAATTAAGCTATAATAGTAGAAAAGTAAGACTGCGCTTACTATTATCTATCTACTATTAGATTTATACATTAAGTGTGTTAATGTTATTATATAAAAGGTTTATAGTTTATGCAGTAATAGATAGGTTAAATGCTGCCTTTAGTTAACATATAAATATAATATATGCCTCTTTTATATATTACTTAATGTGATGACAAGCACTGTCTCTACTACTGTATAGAGCTGGGGAAGCAAGGCAGAGTAGGTCGGCTCTATTTCAGCTACATTAAGATAGAGAGGAGAAGGGGAGCTTTAAGGGCAGCTCTGCAGAAGAAGTGCTCGCGGCGCTGAGGCGCTAGCAAGGACGCTAGCGCTAAGCGAACCAATAGCGTTGCGCCAGTCGCACCCCCTATATCCTGATTGGCTGCACGGGCAGCTCGTCATGTGACGCGCGACAGAGCTCTCTGCGTAGGACTGTCACACTTAACATATTATTATGCAGCATTTTTGTCCTTTAAGTTAATTATATAAAGGTAGCTTACTTATCTTTTTTAAGTAAAAACTACTATGTTATATGTAAGTTTAATTCTTTTCCTATTAAACTTAATAAGTTGCTTTTTTACTAGAATAGTTTTACTTTTTATATAAAACTTTACTTTTTATAGTTTTTTCTTTTCTCTTTATGTAAAATTCTTTATTATAATACTTAAAGTGTTATTTATCTATAAGCTAGTAATACTAAAAGTGTGCTCTCCTTTATTAGTAATTAAAAGGCAGGGGTTATATAAAAAGATGTGCATGTGTAGCTTTTTTTTATAGTAGTTATAGTATGTCTTAAACTAATACAGTCCTAATTTAGTAGCTCTATACAAGAGTTATACAACCTAGAGTATTATATTTAGTAGAAAGCTCTAGCGCATCTTCTTTAGTAGCTTTATGTATAGTGTGCGCATAAGCTTATCTATTAATTAAATGTATACTTATATAATATTACGCAGTTTAAAATGCATTCTGTACATAGCTCTTAGGCTTGCTTTTATAGCTAAAAGTAGTCTCTAGCTTATTCTTTAAATAGTTAGTAACTAAGTAAGGATTTCTCCCTTTTTTTTATTTAAGTAGCTAGCAAACACTAGGCAGGATTTCTTATATAGTTAAGTTGTTTTGCCTTTTACTTTTTATATAAAGCAGAAGTTAAAAATCTAACCTTTATGCTTTATTAAGTTATACGCTATAACTTTAAAAGTGCTATTAGTAATTAGAGTGTTTATCTCTATGCAGTCTAATTTCTTAAATAGTTTTTTAGGTGTAGTAATTACACTGTCTATATAAAGCTTAATAAATAAGGCCTAATTATTTTTTTTTCTAGGTTAGAAATACCTAGTCTAGACTTTATATAGGTTTTCTTTGCTTTTTACTTCTTCTAGTATTTATATCTTCCTTTTACACTAGTGCAGCATTGCTATCCTAAGGGGCTTAGTCTATAGTAGGCTTTAGTTCTGCCTTTATAATATTTTTATAAAGCTGTTCTTTCTTTCTTTTCTTTAGAAGATCTCTTTATATAAAGATTAATTTATTTAAGTTATTTATTATAGGTAAGTTGTCTTTTTTTTTCTTTATAGTACAGTTTAACTTGTGTATATTAGAGCTTTAGTAGGCTATTTTTTTTTAATAATAACATCTTTTTTTTTAATGCTCTTAATCTTGTATAGGCTAGTCTAGCCTTTTTTCTCTTTCTATGCTATAATCTTTAAGCTAAGAGAAAAGTTAAGAACTTTATATATTATAAAGCTATTATAAGTGTTAATTATATAATTAATATTTACTTTTACATAGTTTTTTTAAAGTATTTTTATTACTTTTTATACAGCGCTTACTTATGTAATAATGTCTAGTAATAGCAGAGAGTCTAGGTTAATTCTTAGGTATGCTCTAAAGACTAGCAGCGTGGGTACTAGACTGTGTAGGCTAGCTGTGTTGTTTAGAGCCTTAACTGCTATCTGCAGGATAGTCTTATTATCTGTACAGTTACCTAGCTTAGTCTTTAGAATGTTAAACACTTATTAGAGAGGTGTATGCACACGCTTAACCTTTCTAACTGCCTAATATGCTTCTACAGGCATCTGCCTGCATGTAGCTTCTATAATCTTTGCATAAGCTTAAAAATCCTCTAAAGCAAAGTTTATACTAGAGTTATGCATAATATAGTCTAAGGGTTCTTAATAAGTGTTAATTTAGCATTTACACAGTGCATCTTAGGTATCTTGTGTAGACATAGATATTAGAAATGTAGCAGCCTAAAATAATGTGTTTATATTAATAACATATAAGATATTCTTATTATTAATTTATATAACATTAATAATAACTTTATAGTTAAAGTAGGTGTTATTTTTAATTATAAACTTAAATCTTTATAGAGCCTAGTTATATAATTAGCAGAAGTAGCAGAACTTCTTAATCTCTTCTAGTACTGCAGCATTAATGTTATAGCTAGCGCTAGTTAGCATCTTTTAAAGTCTCTCTGTGCAGGGGTGTCTAAATTAGTAGTAGAGGCAGTAGAGTTTTAATTTAGTAAAAAAAGATATAAATTCTTTCTTACTAATATTAAAAAAAAAGTGTCTTTATTTTTATATAATAAAAACAGTAGTTTTATTTTTATGTATAATAATATTTAAAATGTTGTTAAAGTATGCCCTAAGTTAGTTAGCATCTGCTAGTAATAGCAGAAATAGTGTTAAAGTCTCTAAAATATAGTATGTAACTAGACTAATTAAGTTCTAGATTTGTATAGTACTAATTAATTCTTTTAGTGTCTAGCTTTTAAAGCTAATATCTATTTAGCTAGGTGTTTAATTAATTTCTATACATAAGTTCTCTTATATGTACACCTTAAGTTAAAACTTACTAATAGTAGAGATCTTTACTGCGCTTATGTTCTATAGTTTACCTTAGTATACTGTATAGTATTAGTTATTAAGAATAAACTGCTTAGCATATTTCTTAGGTTTAATGCTGTAGATGTCCTCTTCTATTGCATAGTATAGATAGGCAGTAGAGGTAAAGTAGTTAACAGCTTTTTTAGCATCTTTACCCTTTTATTTTATTTTTTTTATATTATGCAAATTATTTTTTTTCTTAGGGTAACCTTTAAAGTCTTAGATGTATAAGGTAATAGCTTTATATAATAAAGTTTTATTATAAAAATCTTTATATAAAGTAACATACTAGTTCTTTACTTATGTATAGTTATTATAAAAGTAGTTTAATAACTAACATTTTTTTTATAGCAGACACAGCACTTCTTTGTCTGTGTATAGTTATCTCTAGATTGTAGCCTAAACCTAGATAAAGATCTTCTATGTTGTTTTTTTCTACACAGAGAGAAGCTTTCTTCTTATTATACAAACTCTTATTATATAGAGTTATATTAGCAGTTTATGTAGTATACATTAAGCAGTTTCTAGAGGTATTAGTTTACCTTTTAGTCTATAGTAACTTAAAGTAATGCCTATAGGTTACTAAATAAGGCTTTACATAAAAGCTTAATAGTAAACATAGCATGTTCTAGTTCTAGTTATTCTTAATAGGCTTATATAATAGCAGTGTGCAGTAGAAAATTTTTTAAAATTTTGTTTTTAGTGCCTTTTATATAAGTATAAGCTTATTAATTATTATTTTAAGGACTTTATATAAAGTTTTATTAAAGTTTTTTTATTAGTATTATGTAAAAGTTATTGTTGTTTAGTCTATCTAGTACTAGCTATAGTTTACATTAGTGTTAAAGTAACTGCTTAAAGTGTTGTATAAATGCTTCTAGTTATGTCTAAGGCCTATATTATATATATAGTACATATTTGCCTAACTTTTTAGCATATTTAGAAAGATGTCTATGTACTAAGTTTTCTAGATATCTAGCTATTAACATAGATTAATAAAAATCTTTATTTTATTTATAAAGATGTTATATAGTTAACTTATATAGTTATTATTTTTTTTATGCTTTTTAGAATTATATAATTTTATCTACTAGAAGTTTTTTTTTAGCAGTTTCCCTCTAGAGTAGAAGTTTGTACAGGCTGTGATGTAGTATAGATTGTGCAGGTGGTATTAGTAGTGCATACACTACTGCAGGCGGTGGTGTGTACAATTAAGGGTGTGGAGCAGGCGTTAGGTAGGGTGGCATGTATTGTTTGTACAGTAATTAGTGTAGTGCTAGCTAAGGTGTAGGAGCAAGTAATGCTAGTACATTTAGTGCTAATAGCAGCATTATGTTTAATCTGCTTTTATGCAGAGCTTTATATAGTAATAAAAGTTACATATAAAGCCTTTCTAGTCTAATTACTTTTTTTATGCTATATTATATAGCTTCTAGGCTTAGGTACCTTTAGTGCCTAGCTGTAGTGTAATTCTTTTGTCCTCTAGCACTTATATAAGCTCCTTTTTAAACACATAGCTAAGTGCTAAAAAGTCTTGTAGTGTTTATCCTTTAAAATTCTCTATATACACACTTAGAAAAGTAGCGCCCTTTTAAGTTATTATATGTAGATTAGTAATTATGTAACTTATGTATAATTAAGTCTATAGGCTTATTAAAGCCTCTAATATATTAATCTTGTTATTCTAGTACTCTAGGCTAGTCTTATTTTATAGTGTTGCCTCTAATATCCCTATGTCTTTTGTAAGTTATTTATATAATAAGAATTATTCCTTGTTCTTTCTGTTATTACGCAGAGTTGTTAGTTGCTAATAGGATTCTATTATAATAGTATAGTTAATCACTTTTCTAGTAGATCGCGCAGGTACTGCTGTTGTCTAGCTGCTAGGTTGTGCAGCTTTAATAGCTTTAGTGTGCGCCTTGCACTATCTCCTCTTTACTTTATACAGTAGCAGAGCTTGCTGTATAATGTAAAGGATTAATGTGCTATTGTCTAGCTGCTAGGTTGTGCAGCTTTAGTAGCTTTAGTGTGCGTCTTACACTATCTCCTCTTTACTTTGTATAGTAGCAGAGCTTGCTATATAATGCAAAGGATTAATCTGCTATTCTAAGAGATAGGTAACTAAACAAAGTACCTTATAGGGCGTAGGTACTCTGCTGTCACTCTTCCTAAGGAATAGGTAACAAAACAAAGTACCTTACAAGGCGTAGGTACTCTGTTATTACTCTTGCTAATTTATAGTTAATTAAATTAACTACTAATTAGTGTTAAATAAGCTCTAACAGCTAGCTGCTTATAGTATAAGCACTTAAGTAGCAAAAGTAAGAGTAGTGTACAGTGTGCACAGCGTACAAGGTAGGTAAGGTAAGGGCAACATGTTTCTAGTTCTATTACTCTTGTCTTTCCTCTGTACAGAGGAAAAGGGGGATATCTAGATGTTTGCGCACAGAGGTTCGCGCACAAGCATCATGTGACATAGATACGTGGTCCTGCTCGTGCGCGATCGCTCGTATCCAGACCGTGACGCTGCTGCTGCGTACAGACATAAATAGTTAGCATAAAAAAGTAGTCTATTTCTTATTTAATAATAGTAAAGTAAAAGTTTTTACTTTTATATAAAAAAGCTTAATTTTTTTAAAGTAATATGTTAATTAATTTTAAAAAATTTAAAAACTTAACCTAGTTTAGTTCTTTTATTAGCAGAGCTTGCTCTGCTTATTATATTCAGGTTTGCAGAACGAAAAGTTGAGCAGAATCTCCTCTTTTAGACGCGCTAGTTAGTTAGAATTTCTTCGGATAAACCCTAGTAACGCTGTTTCTCTGTCACCTTATGTGTTTCTTATATTCTTTTTTAAAAAAAAATGTATACCTAATGTAAGTGCACCTTTATGCTAATTTGCATGCAGTTTGCTCCAGCATGCGTTGTGTAAAACATGTTTAAATTATAGTTA
>NW_022985179.1:1206838-1232922 GCF_010093535.1 Lindgomyces ingoldianus | reverse complement strand
CTACTGTCAAGACAGGAGGAACGCTGGACGAAAGCTGCTACATAGTACGAGCAATAAGCTCGAACAGTATGTTGCTGCAAATTGCAGCATGTTGCAGCAAATTGCAGCATTTTGCAACATTTTGCAGCATGTTGCAGCAAATTGCAGCATTTTGCAACATTTTGCAACAAATTGCGGCATGTTGCAGCATTTTGCAACAAATTGCAGCATGTTGCAGCAAATTGCAGCATGTTGCAAGCTGGTCGCGCATAGGGCTAGTGCGCGAGGGACTCGGACCGGAAAAACAAAAGCCGAGCAACACGAGCAGAGCAGAAAAAGGATTGAATAATCAATACAATCAATCATCATCCCATACATTATATCTAAACCTATTATTTATCTTAGGAAGCCTAGAAACAGTGTTTTAATCTAACAGTGTTAGGGATTAGCAGTTGCTCACACACTTGAGTTGCTTACTTTTGCTAAGACCACACTATAATAAACTTTATTATAGCCTATAACAACCTGCTCTAGCACTATAGAGTAGAGTACAGCTTAGAATATTATTTAGATACTACTTCTACTTCTTGCGTCTGCAGCGCCTTTAGAATTGCTTACCTACTTTAGCTTACACTTGCTTCTTTACCTTCTTCCTGTCACTGCGCGCTTTAACCTCCTTTAAAGCTGTTAAGCGCAGGCCTTTCTAAATGTAGCTGCCTTATTAGCTGCTTAAAGCTTAGTAATTTTCTATTACGCTAACACTAGCTTATGTATAGTTATTGCTGCCCTTTTTAAGGCTTTTTTTTCTAGAGACATTACCCCCCTATAACCCTCTCTATACGTAGAGCTACTTGTAACACAACTAATATCTACTAGAGATTGCTGCCTGCTGCTGTAATCTACTGTAGTTTGCTGCAATTTGCTATAGTTTGCTGTAATTTACTGTAATTTGCTGCAATTTGCTGTAGTTTACTGTAATTTGCTGTAGTTTACTATAATTTACTATAGTTTACTTTATGCATCTCTTAACACTAGTAGGCAATCTCTTACTAACACTTCTAGGCATTAGCCTATTATATTTAAACAGTAGTTAAAGAAGCTAAACTAGCAGTTATGTAAGCAAAACAGCTTGTTAAGGTATTACATGTACTACATTAATCTTTGCGGCGATAGAGAGGCAGAGGCAGAGGCAGAGGCAGCGCTAGAGCTCCCTAGCACTCTAAGAAATTCCTGCAGAGGCAATAAAATACACAAGCTAAGGCTTTACAACTAGGGCTTTAATGCTAAAACAATTAAATTAAAGATATTAGGTAGCAGTATTAGGCATAGTGTGGCAGTATTAGGCGGTAAAAGGAACAGGCGCAACGTGTAATAAGGTAGGCACAGTTAACCACGTAGCCTTCTCTTGCTTATAGAGGTTTAGGCTAGACTAGAGACAACCGCTAGTGCTAGTGCTAGCCCTAGCATTATCTATATATATATTATACTATGCAAGAATACTTAGCTTAAGTATCCCTATACGTACCTTTTAGTACAGTAGGGAAAGTTGCATAGTATTAGCTTAGTAGGCAGGGCGTCTACCTTATTACACAACGCTAGAGACCGCAAGGTGCAAAGGGGAGGATGTAAGAGGTATTAAGCAGAAAACACAGGTTATAGAGAGGGAATGCAGAATAGAGGGGTAATAAGAGAGAGTAAACATTAGGGTTAGAGGCAGAGGTACAGAGGCTAAGGAGCCTATATACCCTGTGCTAAGCCCTTAGGGTACTTAGGGGTTAGATAGCTGTAACATAACTGTAATAAAAAAAAACTATTATAAAAGCAGAAACACATTAAGAGCTAGAGCTAGCTATTATTTACATTTTTAGCTATATTAGTGTGTTAGTAATTAGTTACATGCTATAGTTAAATGTTGTTATTATACATCTATTACCTGTCTAATACTACTTTGCTAAGCATTATGCTGTAACTATTCTTTAACCTAGATAACCTACTTTAATGCGCTAACTATTACTGTTGCGTACGAAGAGCACAGGGACCTTGCGTTGCGCACATAGGCTTAGTGTTGCGCCTGTGTTTTAGACAAGCAGCCTAAGACACTTAGCGCCTAAGCTCTCTATAAGCCTCTTATAGTTAATAGACTTGCTTCTTATTGCTCTCTAATTAGTAGTTGTGACAATTACTCTAAGCAAGCTTTGCTTTTACAGATTATTTATAAACTGTTATAGTATTTTAACATTTAGTAAAGTTACTTAAGTTATTATTTAAGTAATATAGTACTAAGCTAATTTCTTATTAATTTAAAAGTAAAGGTAGTGTAGTCTAAGTAAACCCTTTAACTAGTTATTAGTTTAAGCTGCTCTTAAATTTTCTATGTCTTATTTATAATAGCTAAAAATGTCTGCTCTAGCGTTATTCTTACTAGGAGTGTACTTAATTTAGAAATAATACTAAGCTAACTTTTTAGCCTAATAAACCTAACAAGCATTTAGCACTTTTATTATTATAAAGTACTTTAATAATTAATAATTAGTATATACTAGAGTGCTTATTATTACTAATGTAAGCTTAGCCCTTTATTATTTAAAAGCTATAATAATTATAAATAGCTTTTTATTATATATTTCTTAGTTTAGCTCTAAACTAAATAAGACCTTACTATAAAACAAAACAGAGCACTAATTTCTATTAGCATGTTTCTAAAATAAGACTTCTGCTACTACTCTATTAAAAGCGTTAGTTTTAATTTTAGTTTATAACATAAAGTTAAAATAGTAAAGTGTAGATATTTTTAGTAGCTTAGACTTTAGCTTTTTAAAAGCTATATTACACTCTAAAGTTTATATAAAAGAGGTAGTAAAACTTTAAAGTGTAATAATTAGTTTTACTATATAAAAAAAATTTAAAATAAATTATTAATGAAATCTAGTAAAGCCTAAAAAGAATTTTACACTTATTATAGTAGTAAGTGCTTACTAGTTGTGTAGCACTTTTACTTTTTATAAGTTAACCTCTAGTCCTTTGTTTAAAAGAATATAGCTAAGATACTTTATTTAAGTAATATAAAATTTACTTTTTTTAATTTTTACTTATAATTTTGCTTACTATAGTCTCTCTAAAACTTTTTTAACATAGAGAATATAAGTTGCTTTATTTTTAAAGTAAATAAAAATATTATCTAAATAAGTAATATAAAAGTTGTCTAAATAATTAATTAATATATTATTTATATAGCGCTAGTAAGTTACTAGGCTGTTACATAATCTAAAAAGTAAGACTTTACATTTATATATTCTATATTATGTTTAAAAAGTTGTATACTTTTTAGAGCTTAGGTCTATTCTAATCTTATTAAAAGCTGCGTGAATATTAAACTTAGTAAAAATAGCTACCTTTATAAGTTTTAATAGAAGTTTGTTTATACACAGTATTAGATACACATCTTTGTAAGTAATAGCATTAAGTTTATAGTAATTAATATAGATACATAAGTTACTATTTAGTTTCTATACATAAAAGATAAGAGATATAAAAGGGCTTTAACTTTACTTAATAAAGCTATATTTTAAATTATTTATAATATACTTTTTTATTACCTCTAGTTCCTTAATGTTTTATTTATATAAGAGGCTGTAACTATTAGAGAGAGGTTCTGTAAAGACAATCTTATAGTTATATAAGTAATGTGCTAGTAATTAGTAAGCTGCAGTGTAACTAAATACATGTTAGTACTAACAGTATTTAAATAGTAATTAAAGGTTTACTAATACTTTAGTTTTACATTTATTCTTTAATAGTAAAGCTTACTTATCTTTAATTAAATACTTAATTTTATAAATAAAAGTTAAAAAGAACTTATTTTTTTTATATTAAAATAAAAAACATTTACTAAGATAAGAGTAATAGTAAAGAAATAAATGTTCTTTAGACCTAGTTTAGACTTTTTAATAAATAGGCAGATTAATAATTTAAGTGTCTTTAGACTATAGGTAATAAAAAAGCAGTATAATTTTAGTAGCCTTAGTAAACTCTTAATGCAGTTAATTATTAGGCTGCATAACTGCTAAATGTAGTCCTTTTTCTATAGTGTGTTGTGTTGTCTAATATCTAACTCTACTTCTTTGTTATATGTAGGCTAGTTTAATTGCATAAGCAAAAGTAGTAAAAGTTTATAAGTAGTAAGATACTTACTAGGCTATATAATTTAATTCTTTTTTATATCTAGTTAGAGTTTAAAATAACATAGCTATTTAATACTAATAATATAATTTTATAAGCTAAGGTTTATAATTATAAAGAGGCAGTTTTAGATGCTTTTACTATTAATTTACATGTGTAGGCAGATATACTAGTAGATAGGAACTTAAATTTAGTTTTAAAAGCCCTTAACTATAACTTTAAAAAGTAAACATTAAATAAAAATATAAAAGTATTAAAATAAACGCTTAGTAGTTATTAAGTTAATAAATAAAAAACTATATACACTAGTATTAACTAAAAAATTTAATTAGACTTTAATGCTTTTTAAGTATAAAATAGTAGAGACTTAAAAATGTTTTTTTAAATAAGTGTAATAAACTAATATTTACTAAGTTATACTTATTTAAGCTTAAAATAAAAAGTTTTTTAAGCATTTTTATTTTTTATTTAAGAAAAGTCTAGGTTGTAATTATTTATATTTATACACTTTTTTTTAAATTTTTATTACTCTACCTTAATTTTTTATACTCTAGAGATAGAATAATTACTAGTAAAATGTTTTAGTTTACTATAATTATAATAGTTACTAGAAGTTGTTTGTCTTTTAGAGGCAGGTGTCTAGCTAGGTTAACAGTAGGTAGCTAGGGTAGACTAGGGTACTAACATAGGTGCAGGTTAGAGTGCACTAGAATAGTATACTACCTTAGATGTATTACTAGAACCCTTTTAAAACTGCTTTATAATAAGTCTAATATTAAGATGTTAGGTGTAGTTAATAGTTTATTTTAAAATAGCAAGTGTATTTCTTTTTTTTATATTATAAGCTATTAAGTAGGCTACTATAATCTTAAAAAAGCTTTTTTAAGTATGTTTAAAACTTAAGTTTAGTACTTTTAAGCTAAGTAGTATCTTCTTTTATAAGTATAAAAACTATTTTAACTTTAATATAAACTCTTTAACAGCAGCACTAATAAAGTAAGCTTTAAAAGTAAAAAATGCTTTTTTTTACTTATTTTTAAAGTCTAAAACACTTATTATACTTCTATTTTTTATTACTAGTAATAAAGTATGTTTATAAAAGCTTAATTATTTTTTTTATATTTTTAAACTAAAAGTTATCTAATTTAGCTAGGTATCTAGGCTCTAGGTATTCCTTTGCAATACTAGCAGTGTGTCTCTATACTAACGCTATGTGTGCACAGTTACTCTAATAGTAATCTAAATTAATGTTAAGTCTATCTATAATAAAAGCTTACTATTATTTAAACATAAGTTTTTTGCTATCTATAAAGTTCTTAATCTTAGGCATGTGTTTAGTAAAGTAGCTTTAAAAGAGCTTAAAAGTGCCTAAAAAGTCTTTTACTATTAGTGTAGTAAAAGTAATTTAGAGCATTATTATAAGTAATTTAGTAGTTAGTAAAAAATAATTAGAACTAATAGTTTTTAATCTAGTTAGCTATTTAATTTATGCCTTTAATTAAGCAACTTAGTTTTTAAGAGCTATGCTACTAAAGTTTAACTTTAAATTTAGTAAGTTTTTAGCTTTAAGTTCTATAAAAAAAAAGTTTAGCTATTAAAGTTAGTAGTTATTTAGCTTTAGTAGTAAGCATCTTACTTTAGCTATAGCTAAAGCATGTTACTAATTTTATACTAAGGTTTAAAAGTAGTTAAAAGTTAAGCATTAGTAGTTATTTTTAATTCTAATAAGTTATTAGTAGTTTTTAAGTTTCTACTTTAGCGCACTTTTTATAACTTTTTTAAAAGTAATTTTAATTATAAAGAATAAAAAGTTCTAAACTTAAAAGCTTTAGTTAATAAAAAAGTTTTAAAATCTTATTTATAATAACTAAATAATTTAATATAATAGTGTGTAAAAACTATAACTTAAACTAAATTAGACACTTTTTAGAGTTAAACATAGTTAAATAAATAATTAATATAATATTATTAATAAGGCTATTACTAGTAAAAGTAAGTTTTCTAATATAATGTAACAGCGTAAGTAAGATAATAGGTCTAAATGCAGTAGGAATCTACTTAGAGGCATATAGAAGTGCGTGGGGACTCTAAACCTAGGAATGCTATTAACACCTATAGGCCTTATATAAAAGGATATTAGAAAACTACTAAGCTAGCTACAGAGGCAAGGTGCGACTAAATACATAAAGGAATAGGGGTAACTATAGGGGACTAGGTCAAGTCATGGTTGGGGCTGATACAGGGACCCTTTAGATAGGATCTAAGCGACCTAAAATAGAACAATTTGTGGAATTGTTACAGTTATATAGTTAACTAGTGTAGTTATTATTATTTTTTTATGCTTTTTAAAATTATATAATTTTATTTACTAAGAGTTTTTCTTTAGCAGTTTCTTTTTAAGGTAGAAGTTTATATAAGTTGCAATATAGTAAGGATTATATAAGTAGTATTAGTAGTAAATACACTACTACAGGCAGTAGTGTGTACAATTAAGAGTGTAGAGCAGGCGTTAGGTAGGATAGCATGTATTGTTTATATAGTAATTAGTGTAGTGCTAGCTAAGGTGTAAAAGTAAGTAATGCTAGTATATTTAGTATTATTAGTAGCATTATGTTTAGTCTACTTCTGTGTAAAGCCTTATATAGTAATAAAGGTTACATATAAAGCCTTTTAAGTGTAATTACTTTTTTTATGCTATATTATATAGCTTTTAAGCTTAAGTAATTTTATTACTTAGCTATAGTGTAAATTTTTTTATCTTTTAGCACTTATATAAGCTTTTTTTTTAAACACGCAGCTAAGTGCTAAAAAGTCTTATAGTGTTTATTTTTTAAAAAATTTTATATATAAACTTAAAAAAGTAGCGCTTTTTTAAGTTATTATATATAAATTAGTAATTATATAATTTATATATAATTAAATCTATAGGCTTATTAAAGCTTTTAACATGTTAATTTTATTATTTTAGTACTCTAAGCTAGTCTTATTTTATAGTATTACCTCTTGTCAGATTGAAGCACTGTTTCTGGGCTTCCTGAGATGAATGATGGGTTTGGATATGATGTATGGGATGATTGATTGATTGTATTGATTGTGTTGATTTTTCAATCCTTTTTCTGCTCTACTCGTGTTGCTCGGCTTTTTGTTTTGCCGATCCGAGTCCCTCGCGCACTTGCCCTATGCGCGACCAGCTTGCAAAATGCTGCAATTTTCTGCAATTTGCTGCAAACTGCTGCAACATGCTGCAAAATGCTGCAATTTGCTGCAACATGCTGCAAAATGCTGCAATTTACAGCAACATACTGTTCGAGCTTATTGCTCGTACTATGTAGCAGCTTTCGTCAAGCGTTCCTCCTGTCTTGACAGTAGGTGCGCAAATCTGACACACCCCCTCAGCTTGGACATGCTTTAAGCTGGTTCCTGATTGCGCAACCTTAGTATGCTTCCAGGGCTTCCATTCTTGCTTCAATCTCTTCCATATCCGCTTCCTAACTGACTATCCTCTCCCTGACGTCAACTAGCCGAATTTGCTGAAGAAAGCTTGGCCATTTGCTGACTGGAAGCGCTTTAGTGAGTCCGTCCGCAAGCATCTCGCTGGAGGGGACATGGACAACCTTAATCGTTTGTCGAGAGACTTCCTGTCGGAGCCAGTGGTTATGGATGTTGACATGTCAGAGCTTGGTTTAAAGTCAAGATATCTTTTTGTTTACTAGTCAGATTGTCTGCTTGTTGTCGCACTAGATTGTAATAGTTAAATTAGGCAGCTTAACCTGCAGTTTGTTAAGGAGCATTCTTGTAAACATAGCTTCCTTAGCAACTTAGGACAGTGCAAGTAATTCTGCTTCTGTTGTTAATGTTGTGACTGTATCTTGTTTATTTGCTTGCTATGCAATCTATCTGCTAAATAGTTAAATAACGTAGCCCTAAGAGCTCTTTCTATCTAGTGTATTGTCTGCAAATAATGCATTGCTTGCTACTATAAGGTAGTCTTCTCCTCCTAATTAGAGTGCGTACGTCTGTGTCGCATGTAGGTACAGGATGACTTGATCGGCTGCATCCTGATGGTTAGATGCGGGATTTGTGAGAAACTGTGCGAGGCGTGATGTGGCGAAGGCAATGTCTGGTCTTGTAGTGACTGCTGTAAAGAGCAGAGATCTAATCTTCTGCTAATATTAATTTACTTCTAATAGGGTTGCGAAACTAGATTGCGGCATAAGTTTAATCCCACTTATGGGTGTAGTGTGCTGCAGGTCCTTTCTGTCAGCTAGCCTAGCTATCTTGTTAATATATAAGGCCTGTAACAGCTAAATTATTTGTTACTATTAATCTCTAATAATCTTAACTCCTAGGAACTATTGTAGGTCCTTGCCTCCTGTTAGGGTATACTTCTCTTGTAACTAGTCTACTACACGCTGTGCATCTGCTTTAGAGCCTTTTCTGTACGCAACAATAAGGTTGTCTACATAGAAGAAGACAAATATTCTAGCTTTAGTTATGCAGTAGGGTTTATGTAGGACAGCTAAGAACTTAAGGCCTTTAAGGGTTGTTGTAAAATAGCGTTGCTAGAGTAGAGAAAAAATTTGCAGTCTATATAGTGCTTTTTAAAGCTTTAGTATTGTACCTAGTTTCTAATAGCCTCTTAGCATCTGCATGTAGATATTGCGGTTAATTGCTGCATGTACAAACGCGTTAGTTATGTTATATTGTTTAAGCTCTAAGTTAAAGCGTGCAGATATTGCTATTAGCATTTAAAATAAGCGTCCTGCTAGGGTAGCAGCGTAGGTATTTTGTGTAGTAATGTTTCTTTATTAATTACTGTAGACTACTAGTTGCGCCTTACATCTTTGCAATCTGTAGTGCTTGTTAAGCTTGTAGGTGTACACCCACATACAATCTAGAATCTGCTGTCTAGCTGCCTTAATTAGCTTTATCTAGACCTCTGTCTAGGATTTTATTATCTAATAACTGTCTAGGTGCGTTCTTTCTGCTGCCTTAAACATCTTATGTAGAGGGTGCTCCTCTAGTTGCTTTTAGGTTAATAGCAGAGGTAGCAGCTAGCTTCTATAAGGTGTTTTCCTTTTAAATAGCATCTTTATTAATGCTGCTTTATCTAGCGTCTTGCTGCTATGCTTTTCTACACTTCTAGATCTTATGCTAGCTATAAAGGCTGCAGCCTATAGTACAGTCTTTAACAACCCTATTTAGCTTAGCTTTAGTGCTGCTCTAGCTATTAACTGCATAAGCAATGCTGCAGGTAGCAGAGTGTTTAAAGAAGACAGATAGTTATCTCTAATCTTCCTTCCTTAATAGTAGCCTAGTAGGTCTACTTTGTTAAAATTTAATGTATTGTCTATAGTGTTGTCTTTGTAAAACAACTCTGTCTTTAGCTAATAACTAGGTGTTAAAAGCTTAATTATTCTAATGTATGTAGTAATTTCTTTTACTATGTTGTGCATAAGGTTATCTATTAGGTCTTTAGGCTTACTGCTAAAGATTAAGTGTTTGTTAAAAATAACATTGCGTGTACAGATTACTTTTGCTAGTAGTAGTATCTATACGCAGTAGATGTTTAATAATTAGTACCTAACTAGATATCTAATCTACGCCTTTAGGTCTAGCCTTTATAGCTTAGACTTATTCTAATGCGTGTTATTAGTTATTATAAATGCTTTGCAGCTATAGGCTCTTAAATGTGTAAAGCTTAGCTTTTAGATTAACATAATAACTCTATTATTTAGAGCTGCTTATGTAAAGAAGATCTTGTATAGTGTCTTCTAGTTGTTAGCATAGTTTAGCGTCTAATTATATAGGTATACGCTAGCTCTAGTAATGTATGGCTATACGTTCTATAGTAGGTTAGCATCTAGTTGCATAGCCTGTAACTTCTTCTTATTTACACCCCCTAAGCGTTTAGCTCCTCTGTTCTAGGCTTGTGTATCTAGTGCTAAAGGCTTAACAGTTATTTTATGCAATGCTAGCTAGCGTTCTACCTCTAGTTTTACTGTTGTAATCTTGTTGTTAGCTTTAATAACTTTTATAGTAATGTTATAATAGTTCTTTAGAAAAAGGATAAAGATTATAAGAGCTTTAATAATTAATTTAGCAGGCCTATTATCTTTAAAGTAGAGGTCCTACTAGAGGCTAGAATACTTATTAGTAATTAGCATTTAACTCTGCTCTTTTATAATGCTCTGTGCTTTATATGTATAGAAATTAATTAACAGTCTCTTGCTAGGTCTGCTGTTGCTAATTTATAGTGTGTAGCTAATTTATTGTTGTATCTTAGCTCTGCTACATAAGTTACATTAGACTGTTGTAATTTCTTTAATTTGCACCCCCTTAGCTTACTGTATAAGGTGTTAAAGTGTAGCTAGTCTAGGGTGTCCTAGACGCTTATGCTATAGCTCTACTAATGCTTTTTATAGACTATGTTTAGTTCTTATGTTAATTATGTGTGTATAATATAAGCCCTCCTGTAGTAGATAGTACTCTAACACCTATTAGCTATAGATCTCTATAAAATCTTTAATTATTGTCCTGTCTAAGGCCTTTAAAGCAGTTAGCTCTGCTTATATGTCCCACTAGATTCCTTTCTGTTGCAGTAGGCGGAACAAGACTAGGTTGCACAGCAGGTCTGAGCACAGTGCAGCGTTATGTAGTACAAGACTGTATGCTTAACTGTGTGTTCTATGCTTGCTCTTTAAGCTTAGTGTAATTAATTTATAGCCTTAAATCTATATGTAAGAGTTTCTAGACTAGATAAAGTCTTCTAGTGTTAGTAGACAATAGTTGTAGATCTAATTAAGATTATTTATAATGTAGCATGTTAAGCCTAAGTTAAAAATAAATAATTCTTTTAGTAGATATCTGTTCTAGTTTAAATTAACTATAGCTAGCAATGCAGCTGCCTTAACTCTTAATACTTTCTAGCCTTTAAGTTAGTCTTCTTGTATCTCTAGCGTAGGTGTATGTAAACTCTTTAGGATTAGTATTCTTAAATTATGTCTGCGCTGCTCTTTTAGTAGGCCTTAAAATTCTAAGTTGTGCTTACGCTTTAATGCTACAAGCTCTTTAACTCTCTTATTTAGCATCCACTAGTCTAGTGCTCTGTCTAGATAGACATAGAAGCAGTCCTTTAGTGCATAGATGTGTCTGCATGTAGGACATTTAGTGCCTTCTGTTTTAGCAGGTTTTTAGCTTAAAAATAACTTCCTATTATCTTCTTAATAATGTTAATGTTAAGGTCTACTCTGTTTTCTTAATGTTGTAACTTCTGCACTACAGGCGTCCCTGTTTGTGCCCTAGGTAGTCTTTCTACTTTTAGTAAGGTATAATAAGTTATCTGTTATAAAGGTAGCTTTATGCTTTCCTGTACATATTAAATAATTTAACATTATATGTTCTTAGAAGCGCTTTATTATTTTTTTCTAATTTATGTCTAGTGCGAACTGTCTGCTTTCTTAAAAGGTTATAGACTAATAAGGGGCGACTTTATTTACAGTAGTTAGAAAGTCCTTTGCTACAGCATTAAACTGCGTTGTTTCTGGAACATTTTATGTCTCCGCTTCTGTGGCAGCGTAGTCATACTCCGCTAGCCACAGGTCCTATATGCTTGCGTTTCTTAGCAGCTTTAGGGATGCATTATATTAGTTGCGCGCGCGTTCTTGTTTAAATTAGTTGTTAACGCCTACTGTAGCTTTAAGGTTTGTAATCCACTGTCTAAGTGGTTAATCTAGGGAACAGCATGTACGCTGCAGATGCGGGCTGACTGTTAACTAGATGAAGACAATAATCTGTTAGAAGCTTAATTACTCTCTTTTATAATTATGTCTGTTACTCTTGTACTTGTTAGCCTTAATCTTGTAGTATTTAATGGCTTCTTTAAAGGCTCTAACACTGCTTGTTAATAGCTTGTTCAGGTGCGTAGGCGTTTCAACGTTGGAGGCTGGTGAAAACTCAGCTATTAGCGGCATCTCTAGAGCTCTTGGTTTGGAGATCATTTGGATGGTCAACTTAGGATCCACTTGCGGCCAGATGCTGTGCGCTACACATCTCGATTGCAGCTGCATCATCCAGGCTCTGTAGTCGGTGTGGTCTCGAAGGACGACTGTCGCGTCTCGAGGAGGCTGGGTGGCCATTTTGTATCAATGGAGGCACTGAGACTCTTAATTGTCAGATTAAAGCACTGTTTCTAGGCTTCCTAAGATAAATAATGGGTTTAGATATAATGTATGGGATGATTGATTAATTGTATTAATTGTGTTGATTTTTTAATCCTTTTTCTGCTCTACTCGTGTTGCTCGGCTTTTTGTTTTGCCGATCTGAGTCCCTCGCGCACTTGCCCTATGCGCGACCAGCTTGCAAAATGCTGCAATTTTCTGCAATTTGCTGCAAACTGCTGCAACATGCTGCAATTTGCTGCAACATGCTGCAAAATGCTGCAATTTGCTGCAACATGCTGCAAAATGCTGCAATTTACAGCAACATACTGTTCGAGCTTATTGCTCGTACTATGTAGCAGCTTTCGTCAAGCGTTCCTCCTGTCTTGACAGTAGGTGCGCAAATCTAACACCTCTAATATCTCTATGTCTTTTATAAGTTATTTATATAATAAAAATTATTTTTTATTTTTCTTATTATTACATAAAGTTGTTAGTTTCTAGTAGGATTTTATTATAATAGTATAGTTAATTACTTTTCTAGTAGATTGCGCAAGTACTGCTGTTGTTATCTAGCTGCTAGGTTGTGCAGCTTTAATAGTGTTAGTGTGCGTCTTACACTATCTTCTTCTTGCTTTGTACAGTAGCAAAGCTTACTATATAATGCAAAAAATTAATCTACTATCTCTAAAGATAGGTAACAAAATAAAGTACTTTATAAAGTATAAGTACTTTATTATTACTTTTACTAATTTATAGTTAATTAAATTAACTATTAATTAGTATTAAATAGGCTCTTTTAGCTAGCTGCTGATTGTGACGGTCCTACGCAGAGAGCTCTGTCGCGCTTCACATGACGAGCTGCCCGTGCAGCTAATCAGGATATAGGGGGTGCAACTGGCGCAACACTATTAGTTTGCTTAGCGCTAGCGTCCTTGCTAGCGCCTTAGCGCCGCAAGCACTTCTTCTGCAGAGCTGCCCTTAAAGCTCCCTTTCTCCTCTCTATCTTAGTGTAGCTAAAATAGAGCTAACCTACTCTGCCTTACTTCTCTAGCTCTATATAGTAGTAGAGATAGTGCTTATTATTACATTACACTAAGATTATCTTATTTAGCTAGAAGACAGCAATATAATATCTAGGTCTACTGTGCAGTTAGCTCTAAGAGCTTAATCTGCTAACTAACCCTTACTTAGATAGATCTGCTAGTATAACTAGGCTAAGCCTTAGTTTATTAATAATAGCTATCTGCCTTAAAGCCCTAGTTAGGCTAGGCAACTATAAAAGTAACACTAAGTAATAATTAGATTATTGCACTTTATTAAAGAGCTCTAAGCTAAGAGCGCTGCTGCTCTAGTTTAAATTAACTGTAGGGGGGGGCCTACTGTACTAACTACCACCGCAACGACGCGAAGAGAGCCGCAGGCTCTGTACAAACCCACGTACAAACCCACCACTAATTGACTATCAGCCCCACCGTCACTGGACCCGGGGCTCACACTACACTATACCTCTGCGGACCGCCAGACCCTAGAGTAGAGGGAAGGAGCTAAGAGCACTAAAATAAGAAAGCTGTTAAGAATTAAAATACATGTTAATTCTACTGCCTAGCCTACTAGCAACGCCTATACGCCTAAACTAAGGACGCTGCTATGCTAGGCCTAGTTCTACGCTAACAATGTGTTTAAGGAGGACTACACTATTAAGACTACACGCGCGCGCGCTTAGTAGGCTAAGAAAGCACTATTATTCTAGACAAAGGCTATTACCTAAAGTACTACTAATTATAATTTAATTAGCCTTTGCCTAGACCTACTAAACCTTATAGCTGTAGATTACACAGTTATAGTAAATAAGCTACTATAGTAGTTATTAAAAGTGTAAGCTTATTAAAACTACACTAATACTCTTACTAAAGTAGTTAACATAGCAGAAGCTAAGTAAGTAAAAGTTAGTAAAAAGCTATAAAAGCTTTAAAGCTTACTAAATAAAACTTTTAAACACTTAGCTAATTATAAAGATAAAGTTAAAAGACTTAAGGCTACTACTATACTAGCATGTAACTAATTATTTCTTTTAGATAAAGCTTGTTAAGTGCTAAGAGGCACACTTATGCTAACTACACTAAAAAAGCAACTATAATTTAACCTAGCTACACTAAAAACACCTAACCTCTTTTATATTAGTACTATAAGCTAGAGAGCTAGGCTAAAACTATTAGCTAAAGCAAAGAATCTGCCTAGGTTTATAAGTAAAGATAATGTTAAATTTAACTACTAAAAAGACCTTTTAATAAGTAAGCTACTTTATAACATAGACTACTTTATACCTATAAATAGTAACCCTATAAAAAAGAAAAACGCTTAAGTACACTATACTAAAAGTAAAGTAAGTAGTTAAGCGCTAAGTTAACTAGTTCTCTACTTTAAAGCCTAAAAGTAGTAAAGTAAGCTAGTAATAACTAAAAATATTATAAGCTTTCTAAAAAAAAACTTTAAAAATACTAACTAGTAAATAAAAGCTAAAACTAAGCTTTACTAGCTTAAGATAAAGCTATTTTAGAATTTTAAAGACTTTAAGGCCTAGTTTACATGCCTTATAAATAAAGCTAAGCTGCTGCTTAAGTAGTAGAAGAATAAAATCTATAACACTTTATTAAGTTAACTTTAAGTACACATAGAGACTTACTATAATAACCTAATAGTTAGCTTCTTTAATTACATAAAGTAAGCCTGCTAGATATCCTTCTTACTATAAAGGTTTACTGCAGAGTTAAGCGCGTAATGTGTGTAAAAAGGTTAAGAAAAGCTTACACATTAAAACATTCTTTAACCTACTACTGCTACTGCTGCTCTAACAACTCTAGTAACACCCTAAGCATAAGTAGCTTTAATAAAAGATGCTATAACCTACTACTTATGCTATTAGCTAGGACATATAAGTTATAACTGCCTTTACGCCTGCGCTAAAAGTAAGGCTATAGAAGTAGCGTAGAAGCTAGACGCTATAAGCTTTAGTAAGAATAGTAAATTAAAAGAAGACTTACTCTAAAAAAAGTTTTCTCTCTAGAGTTAATAAATAAAGCGCTAGCGCAGAAGCTGCATAAGCTGCTATTTAGCAGTAAGCTTTTTATGCTGCTCTGCTGCGTCTCTGCTAGAGGGATTACTGTACGCTTAAATAGTCTTATTAACACAGGGGCTAGTAGCTACAATCTAATCTACCTACAACACCTGCAGACAATCTAGAAGCACCTACAGCCTAAGATGCTTAGCATTAAGTCTATTCTTATTACAGGATATAATAATTAACTAAATAGATAGGTAGACAAGTACTTTTACATAGATCTAGTAATTAATAGCTACTAGCTGCTTACACTTTTTATTCTCTATAACATAAGCTATTACAACTTAATTATAGGCTGTAAAGTTCTTAAAAAGGCTAGTGTTTAGATTAACTATAAGAAATAATTAATTTAGTAGCTAGATAATAATTAGACATAAAACTACAAGCGTAATATTATTATCTTTACATATAGTGCGTCTTTATAGATTAACTAATTTTATTAAGTAGACACTAACTAATAAGATAAGTTTATAAAGATATTAAAAATTAATTAATACTAACTTTAATTAACTTAAAAGTATAATTAGTAGCAGAACTTAAAAAAGATAAAAAAGTAACTTAATCTTTAACTAATACCCTTTAGCGCTAATTAAGTGCGCTAATGTTAACTAGCTGTCTCTAGAAAAGCACTTGCTAAGGTAGGGCTAAAAGTAAATGTAATTAACGCTGCCATGTTTATGCTACATATAAAGCATAGAGATGTTGTAATTAGACATATTAGCGTCTATAAAGTTAATTAACTAATTAAGGACTACTAAGCACCTATAATAGTTAATTCTAAGAATAAGCTTTAACAGCTAATGCTTAAGAAGTTACTATCCCCTGCGTACGCTAGAGCTATGCTAGCTTACTTTTTAAAAAGAGACTTAGACAAACTGCTGCTGCACTAACCTAGCGTTAACTATAATATTAAGCTAATAGCAGAGAACACTTTATTAAGCAGCCTGCTATACAGCATGTCTCTAGAGCAGCTTAGGCTAGTTAAGGACTATCTAGACAACTACCTGTGACGCAGATTTATCACGCACAGCAACACTAGCTACGCTTCTCTAGTCTTGTTTACTAAAAAGCTAGAAAGAGAGTAGAGGTTTTATGTAGACTATTATAAGCTTAATATAATTATAAAAAAGAACACTTACTTAATACCTCTAATCTAGAAGACGCTTACGCAGCTAGCTGCAGCTAAGGTCTTTACTAAGCTTAATGTATAATAGGTGTTCTATTACATCTAGCTTACTAAAAAGGTTAAGGACCTAACTACCTTCTAAACACACTATAGTAACTATAAGTATTACATGCTACCTTTTAGACTCTATAACAGCCCTATAACCTTTTAGTAATATATTAATTAGGTTCTATATAGCTTACTTAATAACTTTTATATAGCCTACT
The DNA here is from genome assembly GCF_010093535.1 of Lindgomyces ingoldianus. Lineage (NCBI taxonomy): Eukaryota > Fungi > Ascomycota > Dothideomycetes > Pleosporales > Lindgomycetaceae > Lindgomyces > Lindgomyces ingoldianus. The sequence continues at coordinate 1,216,092 of NW_022985179.1, read as the reverse complement.
TTAATAACATTTTAATCTACTTAGACAACTTTTTACAGCATAAGGCATATATTACTAAGGTTCTACATTATTTATAAAACACTAGCCTGTAGATTAACTTTAAAAAAAGTAAATTTATAGTTACTAAAATAAAATTTCTAAGTTTTATTATTAGCATAAATAAAATCTACAAGGACCCTACTAAGGTAGCTGCTGTCTAAGACTAGCCTATACTAACTTTAATTAAGAGCCTGCAGTTGTTTCTAGGGTTCTGTAACTTCTACTGCGCCTTCTTTAAAGACTATAGTTGCATTATACAGCTACTTATAAAGCTGCTTAAGTGTAGCGCCTAGCATTCTTTAGAAGAGCATAAGTTAGCTATGTTTAAGCGCGCTAAAAACTTTATGCTATTAAATAACATCCTTACACACTACTTACTAAATTATAAGATGTGTATAAAGACTAACATAAGCAACAGAGTTATTATAGAAGTACTATTACAGCTGCAGGATAACAGCATCTAGCGCCCTGTAGCGTTCTACTCTAAGACTATAAGCCTACTGCAGATAAACTATAATATATATAATAAAAAAATGCTTATAGTTATCTAAGGCTTATAAAAGTAGTAAGCATAGCTAATAAGCTTATAATAAAATAAGCTATTTATAGTAATTACTAACTACTAAGCTTTTAAGTACTTTACTATTAAGTGTAAGCTTACTCTTTACTAGATGCAATAGGCTATACTAATAGTAGACTTTAACCTTACACTAACCTACTGCCTAGGCACTGCTAATGTTGTTACAGACGCGCTGTTAAAGAAGTAAAAGAAGCTTAAGACATAAAAAGAAAAAAATAAAGCTACTTATACACACTTTTTTTTAAGCTAAGAGTAAATTAGTGTTAGTCTTGTTACTTAATTACACACTGCCCTGTAAAGCATCTTTTTGCTAAATAAGAAGCTTATAAAGCTGCTACTAATAAATTAACTATATAAGCTTATTAATTAGATCCTAAATACTAATTAAAATTATAAAAGCTTATAATACTGCTATAATAAAGCGCAGGATTCTAGCTTATAATAAAAGCTTAATGCTAAGGGCCTACTACTAAAGAAAGAGAAGCTTATAGTCCTAGCTATCTAGTTCTTAAAGACCTACCTTATTTGCGCTGTTTACGCAACGCAACTTACTGCACATTCTAGGACTAGAAAAACAACTAAGCTGCTGCACAAGTAGTACTACTAGCTAAGCATAAGCTAGAATATTAAAACCTACATTAGCGCTTATAAGGCCTGTTAGTAGAGCTATATCTTTTAAGATAAGACTCTAAGGCTTCTTAAGCTACTACTAATACTTAAGTAAGCATAGTAAAATATTTTTATAAATTTTAAGTTATTTTTACTTAATTAAGCTAGCTATAATAACACATTTATTATAGTAGACTGTTTAAGCAAGCGCTGCTTCTTACTGCTGTACTATAAGACTATTACTGCTGTAGGGGCTGCAGACCTATACTATTACTATATCTAGCGCGTCTATAGACCCCCTTAATTAATTGTCTTTAACTGTAGACTATAATTTACCTCTGCATTTATAAATAAGCTTTACTGCTTTACTAGTGTTAAATAAAAGCTTTTTATGCCTTACTATCTCTAGACTAATAGCAATATAAAGGTGCTAAATTAGTATATTAACTAGTAACTATGTCTATTTATTAATTACTTCTAAGACAACTAGTTAGACCTGCTGCCCTATATAGACTAGGCTTAAGCATTTCTACTATATAAGACAACAGGGTTATTACTGTTTAAGATTAAGTTTAGCTATTATCTAATACACTACTAGAACTAGAAAGCACGTACAAGACACTTACTAACTACGCTAGAGCAGATTTTATGTAAGGAGGCTTAAAGCTATACTAAGCTCTACTATAACACTATATAATAAGTAATTAAGATTATAAGAAAAGGCATTACTTAAGCCTAAAAGCAGTAAGCAGCTTAGGTAAATAAAAAGTAGCATAAGCTTAACTTTATAGTAGGCAATAAAGTATATGTGACCCTTAAGAGCTTTACTATAGAGCGCCCTAGCTAGAAGCTTAACTAGCAGATGTACAGGCCTTATCTAATTATAGGCATAAGAGGTTATTTGTACTAGCTTAAGCTCCTCCTGTACATAAGAATGCACAATGTCTTCCATGCAGACTGCCTACAGCAGGCAGCACCTACAACGCTGCTAGGTTAGGTTAAGCCTTTAGAGGAGCTAATTAAGGTTAACAGTTACCCTAAGTAGCAGGTTTAGAACATTCTAGATAGTTGTGTCTACTGCAGGTGTCTCTAATACTAAGCCTTATAGGTAGGCTATGATCCTAACCCTACCTAGTATAATGCTAACAGATTCCTTAGAGCTCTGCATAAGGTAAGGGACTTCTACTAAGCATATCCTACTAAGCCTAGTCCGCCAGCGCGACTAGACGCCTAGTTGCAAGCGTATAAAAAAAGCAAAAATATAGAACTTATAAAAGTTAATAATTAACCTGCGCTAAGGTTTTAACTAGTTTAAAAACTAACATAAAAGCGCTAAACTACCTAGTCTTAGAGATAAGACTGCCTTAGAAGGGGGTAATGTAACAGTCCTACGCAGAGAGCTCTGTCGCGCTTTACATGACAAGCTGCCTGTGCAGCTAATTAGGATATAGGGGGTGTGACTAGCGCAACGCTATTAGTTTACTTAGCGCTAGCGTCTTTGCTAGCGCCTTAGCGCTGTGAGCACTTCTTCTGCAGAGCTGCCCTTAAAGCTCCCTTTCTCCTCTCTATCTTAGTGTAGCTGAAATAGAGCCGACCTACTCTGCCTTGCTTCCCCAGCTCTATACAGTAGTAGAGACAGTGCTTGTCATCACACTGATAGTATAAGCACTTAAGTAGTAAGAGTAAGAGTAGTGTACAGTGTGCACAGTGTACAAAGTAGGTAGGGTGGGAGCAACATGTTTCTAGTTCTATATTGCTCTGTCTTTCCTCTGTACAGAGGAAAAGGAGAATATCTAGATGTTCGCGCACGAGCATCATGTGACATAGCTACATAATCCTTCTCTCGCGCGATAACTATCTAGACTGTAACGCTGTTGCTACGTACAGACAGTTACTACTTTTTTAATATACATGTTATATACTAGCTAGATTATTTTAGCCTTTTTATTTTTAATTATTTTAATCTTTAGAAACTATTTACATAGCTTTTAATTTTCTAGCTTATATATTTTTTTAATTATATTAATTAATTAGCAAGCTTTTAACTTATTATTATAGTAATAAATATAAAGTATATTGTCTATATAAATAAAATATAGTAATTATAGTTAAAAAATAAGTATAGTTTCTTTTTACATAAAATAAGCTTTAGCTTCTAAAAGCTTATAAAAGCTTCTAGTACTATAGAATTAGTAAGTTACACAGTCTATATAGAGCTTAAAGAAGCTTAATACATATGCTAGGCTTTATAAAGCTTCCTAGAAACTTACATGTTACTTCTAGCTTACCTTTATAGTGTGTGTTTAAAAATATGCTTATAACATTATATTACTTAATCTCTAGGTTAAATTAAGCTGCTATTATAATTACTATTTAAAATAATTTAGCTGTAAAAGTAGCAGTATAAGTTAACTAGAGCAAGTTTGTACTTTAAAGATTACTATGTACATAAATATAAGCTTTATATTTAGCAAGATACTTATTTTAGTTAAATTTATATATAGATACTTACTTTAGTAAAAGTAGCTTAGACATTACTTTAGTTTATATAATCTCTTTTTAAATGCTTTTTTTAAGTAGAGTGGCTATCTCTTTTTATACTATAATTTTAAAAATAAATTTATATAAGTGTTTATATAAATCTTTTTATTTTAAGAGTTTCTTTAGAAGCTTATAATCTCTTAGTTAAAGCTACCTAAAAAAAATAGCTATAAAAAACACTATATAAAGTGTTTTAAGCACTTTATTATTATAAGTAATAAATGCTTTAAAAAAGTTTATTTAAAAGTGCTTTAAATTAACTAAAGTAATGCATCTACTACTTTTTTTAAAAAGTGTTATATATACGCTTCTGCTTTCTACACCTCTAGGCTTACTTAAGTTATTAGAATCTTACCTTTATATTTTTTAGATTATGTGTGTTGCTAGTCCCTAGCTCTTTTTATTATACACACACTTAAAAAGTGCCTTACCTACTTTAGCTTTCACACTTTTAAGCTTATATTTTTAGAGCTTTTAAATTAGTATATTTCTTTACTACTTATTTAACTTTTAAAGTAAAAGCTTAAAAGATTTTTTTATATAATAAATTTTACTTTACTTATTAAAAATTTTAAAAATTTTAAAAGCTTTTTTTTTTTAAAAAAATTACTTTATTACTTTTATTTTTATAAAAGTATGTTTTATTAAAAAGTAAATCCCATTAGAGGGCTCTACAATCCGCTGTAGTTGTAAAATGGCTTTAGCCTACTCTTTTCAAGCATCTACTGTCTTTCTGTTTACTCTCTCTACAGCTAGGAATACACTTTTAGTACTCCATACTACCCATTACCCACTAGATACTGTAATGAGGTAGGCGCCCCGCCTGCCAAGCCGATACTATACGACTTTCCCCACTGTACCAAAAGGTACGCACGAGAATACTTAAGCCAAGTATTCTCGCATAGTATAATATATATATAGATAATGCTAGGGCTAGCACTAGCACTAGCGGTTGTCTCTAGTCTAGCCTAAACCTCTATAAGCGAGAGAAGGCCACATGGTTGACCGTGCCTACCTCGTTACAGATAGTACATTCTTGTACCAGCCTCCCATTCTAGTTGCAGCCATAAGATCCTTCGGCCCTCAAAGCCTCTTGACTAGATAATCCGATCCATCTTATTAATCTCCTTCGCGCCTCTTAGAAGATGATTAATTTTTAGTTCTACTCCGTCCTCAATTTCCAAATCCCTCCTTCGTTCCGCTGGAGCGTTGCTGTTATCGATTCCGCCTGTACCAGCAGCTTAGATTCAGTCACTCGTGTGCTATCAAATCGTTCCTCACCACTCGACACATCCCAGCCCTCAAGGCCATGAATGAGCAAAGCCAAGATAGACGACTTGAATAGATACGGTTTTCGGGTACTTCTAATGACCGTCGACGCGAAAAATATGACGGTAAGAATAGTGGTTGATAGTGGTAGAATCATCCAACACCACCGAACCTCGACATAGATGACATCTCCGTACGCTTCAATGGTGAAATTCTTCGCATCGGGGTTTGACGGCCCTTGGATGACTGTTGATAGGGCGGCTGCTAGTCGATTGAAGCGGTTCGTCCAGTTTCCTGGATTGATCCGCTCCCCGCCCATGGATAGCGTGGTTGTTAAGAGTTTGTTCTTCCAGATATCTGTGGTTATGTCGATGAGACTCTTTCGAGCTCCCTCGTCGATAAGGTACTCCACCGAGGGGTTATCTTCCGTAGAATATCTGGACCGGGTTTGGTCGCGGCTTTTGCGCTTCAATATCTTGTTTGTAGTCTGGGAGTGGGACCGATTAAGCGAGATCCGGACGTCTCTGTACTGCTGGGCACAGAGATTCAGACGACAGCGCGTAGACGTGCCGTTGATTTCGCCAATCTTCGAAACGTCGTTCCAGAGCATCAGGTCGGTGGTAGAATTGAAACAATGATATGTTTGCAAAGACGTAGAGCTATAATTCCCCTCCTTCCGATCTAAAGTGGCTTGGCCATGAAGAACTCCCCAATTCGTTTCGCTGTTACATGATTGTAGTTGGCTCGTTTGAAAACCTATAGCCGGTCCTAATATTTCACCCTGAGGTTTACTGCCGTTCGAGGCGCTCTCTATGTGAGTGAACCCTATGAGCCCGTTAAAGAAATACCACTGGATAGTCAAATTTGCGTCATGGCCGTAAAGTAGTGGGTCTGGGGTTTTTTCTACCACCATTCCGCAACGGCCTGTGATGTTGAGGTCTGAGTTGTTGCCAATCTCCTTTAAACGGGTGCGGAGATTGTTTATACTTGTGAAGTTCTGATCTTTTCCACTGCCTTTCAGATTATAACTGCAACTACTGAATGATTCGCTGCTTATTGTTTGTGTATCACATGTTGCACAAACAGCAAGAGATTCGTAATCAGGAGCTTTGCAATGGGGGGCAGGGCACTTCGCATTGGTAAGTTCGAAGGGTTGATCGGACATGATCGCAAGCATTGACTGCGATAACGGGTAGTAAGCTACAATATTTATCAGTATGAACGGTCTGATGCGATTGCCATTTCCATCGAGAGGTCTACTCACCCAATCCCTGAATAGAAACCGGAACAATGCTATCATTTTGCATTATCGGTAGCATACTGGATGGGTCGAGCCAGGCTTGTGTATTCGTTAGATAGCCTGTCTCGTTACGCAGAACAGAGGAGCGTGTTGTGAATGAGATCGATCTCTGGGTGAATAGATCGAAAGCGAGGATGGTTATTGTTATGAGTGCACCAGTAGAGGCCACCAACGCGGTACCTTTTGTCTTCCAAAGCAACACCGCCGCCCCCCAGGGACTCCTGCTGGCATCGTCAAAGGTTTGCAAAAGGCTCAACTGTTTCGGATTCTCAAAGTAGATCCACTTGAGTTGGCCAATGCACTGTGCAACTGGATAGAGAATAGAGGCCTTTATGATGGTCGAGTATGCGGCGGCCAAAGAATTAGGCTCCATGTATTTCCAGTCTGAGAGTGGTTTGTTGTCGATAGTCGAAAGCATATGCAGAATGCTCACCACTGAAAAGATGCCTAGCGATAATGACGCTACTTCTCCCCACCAGCCGAAATTAGTGCACCATTGTATTTGAATCTTGTTCGACTTTCGAGAGTATATAGTAGGTATATCTCTATCCACTGCGCTGGTTGTCTCATCTTGTGCTTTCGGGAAGCTTCGCGAGCGACGATTTGTAAGATCTGACAATTCTTGATGTGAATCACCTGCAGGTGTTGGGCTTCTGTGTTCGTTGAGCGAGTCTGTGTCAATGAACGGATTTGGTACTGAGCGACCTCCGGTATCCCATCCTATGTCGCGAGAGGAAATTCGAACGTAGTCGCTTTGGTTCCACGTCTTGTCCCGTTCATCAGCCATCGTATGCGGACCTAGGATGAGTTGAGGGGGCACTGGCGATTATAATATGTGTGGGGCGGGACGTTTCAGGAGATCTACGCGCCAGGCGTCAAAACAGTGGCTTGAGCTCCGTACGAGAAAGCGGAGCGATGTCAGCCTGCGGATGTGTACACGGTTGGGGCTGAATGGCGACATGTGCATCCGACGGGCGAAATCATATTTTACTCAGAAGCTAGTATATAGGGTAGAGCTATGTTCGGACCCACAGCAAGCGTAGAACGGCCTTTGCAGTTGCCAGATGGGATGAGCGGAGCGCCAGCCAGCGAAGGGCCCTTGGACGGGATCCTCGACCCCGGCTCAAGAGTGCCTTGGGTAGTAAAAATACAAGAGGCTGTGCAGGGCAACGGAAGCATACTTTCGCCCTGTGCCGATAGGCGCCGGGATCAACAGTCTCCCGTCCCAACGGGCGTCGGGAGCCGACCTGGGAGGCAGCGATCGATTAGGATTGGTCTGATATGCCCCGCTGCACTTTAGTGTTGTGGCAACTCACATCTCAATCTCAACCGTATACGAGACGGGAGCGGTAAGGAGACCATCGACATTCGCACGTACGCTGCTCTATTAAGGCAGCATAGCCGAAGCAGATGTTCTACCCGCGAGCCGTTCATCTGAGACGTTCCCGAATCATCAAAATATCCTTTTGAAGCTACACAGCCTCTTTGCGTCGCAGCTACTCACTCTATCTAGGAAAGCGACTGTATGCGGAATGGTTATTTGGAAGAATCGTGACTGATTTAACTGCCTGTTTTACCTTGTGTAAGGATGCATGGCGTAGAACTGATTAGACCAACAGGTAGAGATAAAATCAATTTAGTTGGAGCATACTAAGTTAGTGTTCCTTGTGACTTTATAAAGGACGAGCTCTTGGTATGTTCCGTTAGGCATCTGCTTAAAGCCAAGCCGAATATGGAGCTCTGGCCTGCTCGTCACTAACACTCGCAACGATACGGGCTGCATGTCCTTGGCCCGAGTAAAATGCTGGAGTATAGCTCATATGTCTTCTTCCCTCTCACATTCGTCTAATGCGTCGATGACGACAACCCATGCAAGAATATTCAAGTGTGTTTGTTGTAACCCCTAAGAGCGGATGCAGGATAAGTTTCTTAAACTAATTCCTTAGTGCCCTCTTTGACAATGGTGAATCTTCGTTGAGTGCTTTCCTGATGCCCGGTAGCATGCCTAGTTCACGAGCGACTAGGTCAGCAGCAATGGTACGGAAAACCGGGAGGCGTTTCCACGCTTGCCCTCGCCCTTTTTAAAGAAGAAGCTCGCTCCTAGCTGACTGGCTTCGGCAAACAATTGGCAACAGTCCACGCGATTGTTGACTTCCCTGTGCCAGCTATCCTGCACAACCAGAAGATAGGTTTACTATCCTTGTTGTTTGGCCATTCTGTAATCATCTTCCGCATCTTGGTGGGTGTTTGGCAGACATTGTGCGTTGTGTTCTTCCGTGTGCGAGTTGAAGGAAGCGCCTGTTGCGACAGGCAGTTTGGTCAAGTCTAGCTTCTGGCTTATATCAACCACAAGCACTCTGTGTGAGCAGTCAGACGCTGCATCTATGCACGATGATTATAAGTGTAAAGGCTTACGTCTGATCAACTTAGAGCGCAAGGCTGAAAGTATTCTCATACTTCTTAAGATTCTAAACCGTCTTCTCCACCTCCTCGCTTGTAAATAGCTATTTTAATAACTAGTAAAAACTAGTAATTATAATAATTACTAGCAGGTATATAGTCTTGCTCTTTATTTACTATTTAGAAGGTTATAGTTATTCTTATCTTTAAAGCACAGCCTTAGATATAGTAGTATATCTAATATTCTTTTTAATATAAAGGGTGAGAATATCTCTTTTTATTTACTAGAGAACTAAAGCAACTTAGTTACCTTACTACAGGGTTGCCGTTTACTATAGTAATTACTATAGTAATCTAGTAATGACTATTTACTAAAAATAGTATAAAAGTATAACATAAGTCTTAATTAGCTATTTAAAATTTATAGCACTTTTAACTTTATTTTTTGTATTTTACTTAGACTACTATATTTAGATAAACTTAGTAAACTAAGTAAAATAATTTAAATAATCTAAA
>NW_022985179.1:1188021-1206758 GCF_010093535.1 Lindgomyces ingoldianus | reverse complement strand
TAATTAAATAACTTAAATAATTAAATAACTTAAATAATTAAATAACTTAAATAATTAAATAACTTAAATAATTAAATAACTTAAATAATTAAATATAAAAAATAACTAAAGTAAAAGAAATAACTAAAATAAAGGAAATAACTAAATAAATTATATAACTGTAAGAGGTATCGAGCAGGAAACACAGGTCACAGAGAGGGAATGCAGGATAGAGGGGGTAACGAGAGTAAACCTTAGGGTCGGAGGCAGAGGTACAGAGGCCGAGGAGCCTATATACCCCGTGCCAAGCCTAGGGTACTCAGGGGTTGGATAGCTGTAACATAGCCGTGACAATAACTAAAATAAACTAAATAGTTTTTATTTATAGTTTTACTATATATAACTACTAGTAGTACTATTATAACTAGAGACACTAGTAGTACTTTTATTTTCTAACTCTTCTAACTCTTCTTTATCTTCTAGATTTATTATTTGTTTTTGTTTTCCTTTAGAACTACTAGGTAAAGTATAATTATAATAAAGTTGCTTTTTACTAACGTACTTTACAGGCAAGTTGCTCACACACCTAAGTTACTTACTTTTGCTAAGACTCTACTAAACTACTTTTTCTACACTAATGCATTCCCTATAACACTACTTAGACGCGCTAAAAGAACATTAGATACAGCTTACACTCTAAGCTTTTAAATAAAATATAAAACTCTTAAAGAAATATGCTGTAGCTATATATAAAGTCTTATAAAAGATAATAAATAACTATAGCACTAGATAACCTTTATAAGCTAATTCTACAGCTAAATTATAAAGGCTAGGTAATAAAAAAAAGTAGGTAATTATTAAGACTATACTTAAGCTATATGCGTAAAGAATTTCCTCTTAGATAGCATTTATAGCTAATATAGCTAATTCTTTACGCGCTAAGCGTAATCTAGGCTATGTTTACATAAACTAGCCTAGTATGTTTGTAAAGTATTATTTAAAGCTTAAAGTAAAGTTTTAAGCGTAAGTATAGTTAAAAGATATCTAGCTAATTATAAACTCTATTTTTCTAAAGTTATACATGTTATTATTTTAAATGCTATACTTAGCTTTAATATTCTCTATAAGGCTAAACCTGCCTTAAATTACTTTAGAACTTTTATAGAAAGCTTTTTTATAGTTATACTTACGCTTAAATATTACTTTAAGCTCTAAATAACACTTTACAAACATACTAGGCTAGTTTATGCAAACATAGCCTAGATTATGCTTAGCGCGTAAAGAATTAGCTATATTAGCTATAAATGCTATCTAAGAGGAAATTCTTTACGCATATAGCTTAAGTATAGTCTTAATAATTACCTACTTCTTTTTATTACCTAGCCTTTATAATTTAGCTGTAGAATTAGCTTGTAAAGGTTGTCTAGCACTATAGTTATTTATTATTTTTTATAGAACTTTATACATAGCTATAGCACATTTTTTTAAGAGTTTTATGTCTTATTTAAAAGCTTAGAGTGTAAGCTGTATCTAACATTCTTTTAGCGCGTTTAAGTAGTTGTAGGGAATGCATTAGTATAGGAAGAGTAGTTTAGTAGGGTCTTAGCAAAAGTAAGCAACTTAGGTGTGTAAGCAACTCGCCTGTGAAGTACGTTACTTAATTACTAACTATTTAGAGAATAAGCTAGAGTCTACTTCTAGCTATAAAAGTAACCTTTAAAGCTATGTATAAAATACATTTTAAACTATATAATATTACATAAGTGTACATCTAATTAATAGATAAGATGTGGAGGATAAAATAGTCTAGCAGTAGCTGTTTAGAAGATTAGATGAAGTAACTCCGCTATCTAAGAGAGTTAAAGGCTCTCCTTATATACACTAAGCTTTAGAACATACTATCTCTAGATCCTAAGCCGCGCCCTAGACTCTAAGCCCTAGCTAAGGCTCTTAGTATACGCGACACACCCCCTAGGTAAGCTGCGCAGCTGCTTACCTGCGTAGAGCGTTAACTTAGCTTATTAGAGCAGCGCTGCGCATTTACCCTGTGCTTCTGTGTTACAATTCTTGCTCGTAGGGATCCTTTTAGGATGCGTCGAGCACACGGGCCTGGTTGGGTTTCGGAGGAGCACTAAGGGGAGCCTGCCTTGGGTGTACGGCCCTTGATCTGGTTCTAGGAATAAGGGGTAGAGGATGGCTGAATTGTGGTTTGCCCTTAGACAGCGGTATAGGCGCTAGATTAAACAGTTCTAGGGATAGAACTAGAGGTATATATAGTGTAAAATATACAACTAGTATTACAGCTTATTAAACAGCTAGAATACTACTTAGTTTATGTAAAAATAAACTAAACTTTAATTACACTTTTTAAAGGTTAACTAAACATGTTTTTATATACATAGCTACACTTATTATTCCTGTAGTCCTTAGCCTTATCTAGCCTACAGGTGCTGCTGTTGTCCTATCTAGCTATTATGCTTAGCCTTTACTTAGCCTTGCAGCTGTGCTGCATAACTGCTGTGCTTAGCTTCGCTAAGCCTTTTAGTTTTATAGGTGTTTTCTTATTAGACAGCGCATTTGCTTTTTCTGTGTTCTAGGGGAGCAGAGCTAGTAGGTACTATAGCGTTCCCTAGCTCTTCTTATTTAAGCATAAAGGGGTTCTATACCTGCTTATTTAGATAGTAGGGGCTGCTGCTTAGGTCCTATCTAGTCTATTTATAGACTGTAACATGTAGGCTTCTTTTCTTAACAGCGTCCTTACCGTTCTTCCTACACTGCTGTAAGTGCTAGAAGTCGCTTATTACTTATAAGTCCTTTTCTATAAACGCTTTATAAAGATCTATCTTTTTAACTTTAAAACATGCCTTGCTACAGTACTAGAACAAAAGTCTGTTCCAGGCAGCATTTAGCAAGCTCTACTAAACATCTGCCCCCTCTATTTAATTAATTATATAGTTACTCTAAATAGTTGCATAAGCATAATTAATAGCTTATTTTAATTACATTATCCTAATACTTTGTCTAGTAGCTATGCGCTTATTGTAAAGCCTATAGACAGCGCAGCATTAAAAAATAAGCTTTTTAATTAGAGAATTAAGTATTTTTTACTATGCATCTTTTAATACTGTACAGAACTAATCCTACTTCTCTGCAGAGTCGCCTATTATAGCTATTTTAGGGTGTAGCTTATAAAGTCTTCTTTTTAGCGCCTACTATATATATTTAATAAGGTTAAGGTCTAGAAAGTAAAGAGGGAAGTTAATAACATTAATATAGTACTTTTACAACTATTTATGTGTTGCTTTTGCTGTGTGTATATGTGTGTTATCTTACTAAGATAGATCTACTCTTTAGTAGTTACACAGAAGACCTTTCTTAAGCGCCTAGATGTAGCTCTTAGCTAAGTAGCTATAGTAGGGAGTAGTAGGGTCTCTCTTTATAATTATAAAAGGGCTCTAGCGTACCCTCTGTCTATAATTAATCTAGATAGACGCCTACGCTATCTGTGTAAGCTGCTAAGCTGTAGAACGCTTCTCTATTATCTTATACTTTTACTTTTTTATAAGATAGTAAAAGCACTACTTTTAGTTAGTGCTAAAGCTTTTTTTAATAAAGCACTTATTAAAGAAGCGTATTGTTTGTCTCTTCTAGTTAAAGCGCTACTATGCTCTGTTCTACGCGCGTCTTTTACCTACTGTAGCGTAATTAATCTTAGGTCTACACTTATAGTAAAAGTTAGTAAGATTAAATTTCTTAAGCATATAATAAGCAGTCTTAGTAGATATGTATAGTGTAAGGCTAGTCTTTTTAAGCAGCATTTTATACTTTATTTTAGAATATTTTTAAGCTGTTTAAAATAGTAGGCACTTAGTACAACATAATAGCTTAGAGGGGTGTCTAGATTAATAGTGTAAAAGATTGCTACTAGTTGCTTTTTAGTGTGTAATTATAGTGTTAATGCAGCGCGTTGTGCAGAAGAATTTATCTGCTAGTTCTGCAGTAGAAACGCTAGCCTTAGACTTTAAAATAATTAACTCCTACTACTACACTAATAACTTAGCATTTTAGCAATAATTCTGTAAAATTTCCTTGCTAAAAGACCTTATAGTAGCTGCGTAATTAATAGTAGAAAGATAATGTTATGTTTGTCACGTTTTTTAGTTACGCGTTGCGGGAACAGACTTTTGTCTTGTTACTATATTTATTCTAAGTTTATTAGAGTTATATTACCTTACATTTTAAGCTTTTTTACTGTATAAAAATGTGTCTCTATAGGCCTTATTACTTTTTAGGCTTACCTTACATGTTAACTCTTTCTTCTAACAACTACGTAGAGTGTGTAAGGAAAGGTAGCTGGTGTAACACCTTTATTTTTAATGCTACTTAGAATTATCTAAGAGAAAAGAAGAAAAAGGTTTAAAGGAAGTTAGAAAGTGTCTGTAAGAAAAAGAAGCAGATAAAAGAGCGTTATGCTGCTATTACTACTGCTACTGTGGCTGCAGCAGCAGCAGAAGTTTTAAAAGCGCAGAAGGAGGCTGCAGAGCAGAGAGCTTACTTTAAGCAATAGTTAAAACTTTTTTATAATTAAAAAGTAAAGTATCTAGAAAAAGACTTTTTATCTTTAAATAAAGTTAAAGCACTTAAGGTAAAAGCTACTAGTCTTTCTTCTTTTTAGCCTATATTACTAGGCTTTTATTAGTATACATTGCTCTTATCTAATAATAGCGCAGTGCCTTTGTCTGTAGTAGGCAACATGTTCTTCTTAGGGCAGCTTTCCCCTAGTTAGTTTTACTTAGATAAGATAAAGATTTTGTTTTTAGTAATTAGTAAGTTTTTATTAAGTTTTTATTAAGTTTTTATTAAGTTTTTATGAAGTTTTTATTAAGTTTTTAAGTGTATTTACTAGTAAGCTATTCTTTTTATTTAATAAACAGTTCATGGTTTTTTTTCTTATTACCTATATTACATTCTACTTTATACTCTATTTCTACGTCTTTCTATTCTGCTGCAGATAGTAGAATTTACTTTAGAGCCTTTTTAAGCCTTAAAGTGTAAAACTATAAGTGTGTTTTTATTATAAAGAGAAGTTTAAGTGTATAATTATTCCTTTATATCTATAGCACTTTATAAGACCTAATTTATTTTTTAGCTAGCTTTCTTAAGAGCCTAGAAGTTTATAGGTGTTTTATATTTAGATATGTATAGTCTTTTAGGTAGATTTTTAAAGCCTTAGATTAAGTTTATTTTAACGTACTTCACAGGCAAGTTGCTTACACACCTAAGTTGCTTACTTTTGCTAAGACCCTACTAAACTACTCTTTCTACACTAATGCATTCCCCACAACACTACTTAGACGCTCTAAGCTTTTAAACAAGACATAAAACTCTTAAAAAAATATGCTATAGCTATATATAAAGTCTTATAAAAAATAAAAAATAACTATAGCACTAGATAACCTTTACAAGCTAATTCTACAGCTAAATTATAAAGGCTAGGTAATAAAAAAAAGTAGGTAATTATTAAGACTATACTTAAGCTATATACACAAAGAATTTCTCTTTAGATAGTATTTATAGCTAATATAGCTAATTTTTTGCGCGCTAAGTGTAATCTAGGCTATGTTTGCATAAACTAGCCTAGTATGTTTATAAAGTGTTATTTAAAGCTTAAGGTAATGTTTAAGTATAAGTATAACTATAAAAGAGCTTTTTATAAAAGTTCTAGTGTAATTTAGAGCAGGTTTAGCCTTATAGAGAATATTAAAGCTAAGTATAGCATCTAGGATAATAACACATATAACTTTAGCAAAATAAAGTTTATAATTAGCTAAATATTTCTTAACTATACTTACGCTTAAAACTTTACTTTAAGCTTTAAATAACGCTTTATAAACATACTAGGCTAGTTTATGTAAATATAGCCTAGATTACGCTTAGCGCGCAAAGAATTAGCTATATTAGCTATAAATGCTATCTAAGAGGAAATTCCTTGCGCATATAGCTTAAGTATAGTCTTAATAATTACCTACTTTTTTTTATTACCTAGCCTTTATAATTTAGCTGTAGAATTAGCTTATAAAGGTTATTTAGCGCTATAGTTATTTATTATTTTTTATAAAACTCTATATACAGCTATAGCACATTTCTTTAAGAGTTTTATGTCTTGTTTAAAAGCTTAAAGTGTAAGCTATATCTAACATTCTTTTAGCGCGTCTAAGTAGTGTTATAAGGAATGCATTAGTGTAGAAAAGGTAGTTTAGTAGGGTCTTAGCAAAAGTAAGCAACTCAGGTGTGTGAGCAACTTGCCTGTAAAGTATGTTAATTACTTTTTTATGTATTCTTTTATTTTCTAGGCTTTTTCTACTACCTTCTAATGCAGTTTTTTTAATTAGTTTATTCTACTAACAGCTTTAACTAGATTATAGAGTTATGTTTCTTCTAAGGTATAACATAGTTTATAGCTAAAATTAGCTTTATAAGGTGTTTTTTATTACTAATAATTTAGTAGCGTTAATAGCTAGTTAGGCTAAAAACAGCTAACGTACCTAACAGGTTAGCCGGCCACACAGGTTAGCCGGCCACTTTTGCCAAGCCCCTACTAAAACTACTCTATTCTCTCGCAAAACAGCCTACTTTAGCTCTATATAAAGTAATACAACATAAGATATTATTTAGAGTCTACTTTTACTACTTACTTATATGTATGTAAGTTATGGTTAGTTTAATTGCACTGCTTATATTACCTTTAACTTAGCTTACCTTTTTTAGCGCGCACCTGCGTCTTTAGCTTCTTTCTATTACTATGCGCTCTAAACTTCTTTAAAGCAGTTAGATAAGCCCTATTTTTAACTATTAAGGTCTTTTTTGCCTAAATCTACTTCCTTTTATATAATTTATGTTATGTAGTAGCCTTATTTGCTGCTTAAAGCTCTGTAATCTTATAGCCTACTTTATTATATTAATGCTCTAGATAACTATTGTCTACTCTTTATTACTTTACTATACTACCTTTAGCTATCTTTATCTCTCTAAAGCTATAACAACTACTCTAGTTAATATCTAGCTTATTATAAAGCTTAACTTATTAAAGTTATACCTGTCTTTATTCTAAATACTGTACTTAGCTTTTATGTTAGCTACTAGGCAAAACTAGCCCTAGATAACCTTTAGATTCTTATAAAGCACTCTTTTATAATTATACTTATAATTAAACTTTATTATAAACTTAAGGCAGTGCTTAACTTATATACTAGTCTAGTTTAAGCTAACCTAGCCTAGATTACGCTCTATAGGTAAGAAATTAGCTATATTAGCTATAGCTATAAGCCTAGAGAGAAATCTATGTGTTATAAGCTTAAGTATATACTTAACAACTACTTTCTTTTTAAGCTTAGTTAGATTTCTTAATTTAGGCTAGCATTCTGCTTGTAAAGGCTGTCTAGCGCGTTAATTGCTTAGTGTTGTGTAAGAGACATTATAGATAGCTGCAGTGTGTTATAAGAAAAGTTTTAAGTCTTATTTAAAAGCCTAAAGAGCAAGCTATATCTAACATTATTTAGAAGATTTAATCTAGTGTTGTTGTTAAGGCATTATGTAGATAGGTAGAGTTTAGTAGGGGCTTAGCAAAAGTGGCCGGCCAACCTGTGTGGCCGGCTAACCCGTTAGGTACGTTATTCTATCTAATTTATTTATTTATAAGAGATGTTCTTCTAGAGGTATTTTTCTATTTTAGTGTTAGCCTATTTAGTTTGTCTGTCTGTCTAGAGATAGTAAGCTATTAACAGCCTATGTTTAACATTTAAGTGTCTTATAGCTACTAACTAACAGTGTGCTGTAGATAGCTTATTATAGTCTAATATAATAATTTCTAAGGTTTTATAGATACTAAAAATGTGTTGTTTAAGTTTATAAATAAGGTTTTTTTTAGCTATTATTATCTTTTTTTAATGCTTAAAAATATAGCATCTTAGTTGTTTTATCTACAGTAACTACTATTATATTATAAAGTCTTTTAGATTCTAGTTTCTATAAAGAGAGTAAGCTAGGAATAAAGTCTATAGTTATTATAGTCTATAGCTGTTTAAGAGCTTCTATTAGCTAAAGAACTTTATAAAGTTTATGTTGTCTAAAGTGATTCTAGTTGCAGGTATTACATTTATGTAATACCTCTGTGCATAGCTGTTTAAGCCTAGGTATTATTCTTAGAATTATGTCTTTTAACTTTTTTTAAAAGTTTTTAATTCTAGAGTGTCTAAACATAGGCGCTTTATTAGCAGAGCTTGCTCTGCTTATTATATTCAGGTTTGCAGAACGAAAAGTTAAGCAGAATGTCCTCTTTTAGACGCGCTAGTTAGTTAGAATTTCTTTAGATAAACTCTAGTAACGCTGTTTCTCTGTCACCTTATGTGTTTATTATATTCTTTTTTAAAAAAAAATGTATACCTAATGTAAGTGCGCCTTTACGCTAATTTGCATGCAGTTTGCTCTAGCATGCGTTGTGTAAAACATGTTTAAATTATAGTTAGTTGCGTCTGTTCCACCTCTCTAGCCACATTGGTGCGTTAGGGATTGGCATCAGCCGCGTCAGTGTGTCAGGGATTGGCAGTTGCTCGCACACCTAAGTTGCTTACTTTTGCTAAGACCACACCACAACAAACTTTATTATAGCCTATAACAACCCACTCTAGCACTATAGAGTACAATACAGCCTAGAATATTATTTAGATACTACTTCTACTTCTTGCTTACACGTTTGCGCGTTATGCCTAGTCTAATTGCACTATTTGTAGCGTCTTTAGGATTGCTTATCTACTTTAGCTTACACTTGCTTCTTTGCCTTTTTCCTGTTACTGCGCACTCTAAACTTATTTTAAGCTGTTAAGCGTAGGCCTTTCTAAATATAGCTGCCTTATTAGCTGCTTAAAGCTTAGTAATTTCCTATTACTCTAACACTAGCTTATGTGCAATTATTGCTATCCTTTGTAAGGCTTTTTTTTCTAGAGGCATTACCCCCCTAGAACCCTCTCTATACGTAGAGCTACTTGCAACACAACTAATATCTACTAGAGATTGTTGCCTGCTGCTGTAATCTACTGTAGTTTGCTTTAATTTGCTATAGTTTGCTGCAATTTGCTATAGTTTGCTGCAATTTGCTGTAGTTTGCTACAATTTGCTGCAATTTACTTTATGCATTTCCTAACACTGCTAGGTAATCTCTTACTAACACCTCTAGGCATTAGCCTATTATATTTAAACAGCAGTTAAAGAAGCTAAAACTAGCAGTTATGCAAACAAAACAGCTTATTAAGGTATTACATGTACTACATTAATGTTTGCGGTGATAGAGAGGCAGAGGCAGAGGCAGAGGCAGCGCTAGAGCTCCCCAGCACTCTAAGAAATTCCTGCAGAGGCAACAAACTACACAAGCTACAGCTCTACAACTAGGGGTTTAATGCTAAAACAATTAAATTAAAGATATTATATAGCAGTGTTAGGCGTAGCGTGGCGGTATTAGGCAGTGAAAGGAACAGGTGCAACGCTAGAGAACGCAAGGTGCAAAGAAGAGAAAGACTATTGTAAGAGCAGAAACACGTTGAGAGCTAGAGCTAGAACATGTTCTCTTAATTACAGCTAATAATTAACTAATTTCTAGATAACTAATCTTAAATTTATATAAACCTTTAGTTTTTAAAAAAGAAATTTTACTAACTTAATTAAAGATAAAAATTAGCTAGCTATTATTTACTTTTAAGAATTACTTTACTTATAAGCTTACTTTATAATAAGTAATTTAGTTATATATAAAGTTTTTAGCTTAGCGCCTATATACTTTTTTATAAAAGTAAAATAACCTATATTAAATAGCTATAAAAAGTATAATATGTAAAAAACTATATAAATAGTAATAATTTTACTATCTTTATAGTATTACTAAAAATAAAGTAAGTTATTAGTAAAGCTTACTATACTTGTCTGTACGCAGCAGCAGCGTCGCGGCCTGGATACAAGCGATCGCGCACGAGCAGGATCACGTATCTATGTCACATGATGCTCGTGCGCGAACCTCTATGCGCGAACATCTAGATATCCCCCTTTTCCTCTGTATAGAGGAAAGACAAGAGCAATAGAACTAGAAACATGTTGCCCTTACCTTACCTACTTTATACACTATGCACACTGTACACTACTCTTACTCTTACTACTTAAGTGCTTATACTATAAGCAGCTAGCTATTAGAGCCTATTTAACACTAATTAGTAGTTAATTTAATTAACTGTAAATTAGCAAGAGTAATAATAAAGTACTTATGCTTTATAAGGTACTTTATTTTATTACCTATCTCTTAGAAAGAGTAATAATAGAGCACCTACACCTTATAAGGTACTTTGTTTAGTTACCTATCCCTTAGGATAGCAGATTAATCCTTTGCATTGTACAGCAAGCTCTGCTACTGTACAAAGTAAAGAGGAGATAGTGTAAGACACACACTAAAGCTACTAAAGCTGCACAACCTAGCAGCTAGATAATAGCACATTAATCCTTTACATTGTACAGCAAGCTCTGCTACTGTACAAAGTAAAAAGGAGATAGTGTAAGGCGCACACTAAAGCTATTAAAGCTGCACAACCTAGCAGCTAGACAACAGCAGTACCTGCGTGATCTACTGCACAAGCAATTAACTCTACGCTTTATAAGGCACTTTGTTTTGTTACTTATTGTTTAAAAAAAGTAACAACAAAGCACTTACACCTTATAAAGTACTTTATTTAGTTACTTATCTTTTAGAATAGCAGATTAATCCTTTACATTATACAGCAAGCTCTACTACTATACAAAGTAAAGAGGAGATAGTGTAAAGCGCACACTAAAGCTATTAAAGCTGCACAACCTAGCAGCTAGACAACAGCAGTACCCGCGCAATCTACTGCACAAGCAATTAACTCTACACTTTGTAAGGCACTTTGTTTTGTTACTTATTCTTTAAAAAAAGTAATAATAAAGCACTTACACTTTATAAAGTACTTTATTTAGTTACTTATCTTTTAGAATAGTAGATTAATTCTTTACATTGTACAGCAAGCTCTACTACTATACAAAGTAAAGAGGAGATAGTGTAAGGCGCACACTAAAGCTATTAAAGCTGCATAACCTAGTAGCTAGACAATAGCAGTACCTGCGCAATCTACTAGAAAAGCAATTAACTATACTATTATAATAAAATCCTACTAGTAACTAACAACTCTGCGTAATAATAAAAAGAATAAGGAATAATTTCTATTATATAAACAACTTATAAAGGACATAAAGATATTAAAAGTAACACTATAAAATAAGACTAGCCTAGAGTACTAAAATAATAAGATTAACATGTTAAAGGCTCTAATAAGCTTATAAACTAAATTATATATAAATTATATAATTACTAATGTATGTATAATAACTTAGAAGAGCGCTACTTTTCTAAGTTTATATATAAAGGATTTTAAAAAATAAACACTATAAAACTTCTTAGCACTTAGCTGCATATTTAAAAGAGAGCTTATATAAGTGCTAAAAGACAAGAGAATTACACTACAGCTAGGCACTAAAGGTACCTAAGCCTAGAAGCTATATAATATAGCATAAAAAAAGCAATTGCACTAAAAAGGCTTTATATATAACCTTTATTACTATATAAGGCTTTGCACAGAAGTAGACTAAACATAATGCTACTATTAACACTAAATGTACTAGCATTACCTACTTCTACACCTTAGCTAGCACTACACTAATTACTGTATAAACAATACATGCCACCCTACTTAACGCCTGCTCCACACCCTTAATTGTACACACCACTGCCTGCAGTAGTGTATGCACTACTAATACCACCTGCATAATCTATACTACATTACAACCTGTATAAACTTCTACCTTAGAGGGAAACTACTAAAGAAAAACTTTTAGCAGATAAGATTATATAATTCTAAAAAGTATAAAAAAAAATAATAACTACATAAGTTAACTATATAACATTTTTATAAATAAAATAAAAAATTTTATTAATCTATGTTAATAGCTAAATATCTAAAAAACTTAGTACATAGACATCTTTCTAGATATTCTAAAAGGTTAGGTAAATATGTACTATATGCACAACATAGGCCTTAGATATAACTAGAAGCATTTATACAACACCTTAAGTAGTTACTTTAACACTAATGTAAACTATAGCTAGTACTAGACAGACTAGACAATAATAACTTTTACATAATGCTAATAAAAGGACTTTAATAAGAGTTTATATAAAGTTTTTAAAACAATAATTAATAAGCTTACACTTATATAAAGAGCACTAAGAACAAAATTTTAAGAGAATGTTCTACTGCACACTGCTATTATATAAGCCTGTTAAGAATAACTAGAACTAAAACATGCTATGTTTACTATTAAGCTCTTATGCAAAGCTTTATTTAGTAACTTATAGGCATTACTCTAAGTTACTATAGACTAAAGAGTAAACTAATACCTCTAGGAACTGCCTAATGCATACTACACAGACTACTAATATAACTCTGTATAATAAGAAGGAAGCTTCCCTCTGCATAAAAAAAGATAACATAGAAAATCTTTATCTAGGTTTAGGCTATAATCTAGAGACAACTGCACGCAGATAAAGAAGTGCTTTGTCTGCTATAAAAAAGATATTAGTTATTAAACTACCCTTATAATAACTATACATAAGTAAAGAACTAGTACATGACCTTATAACGTACCTAACAGGTTGGCTGGCCACACGGGTTGGCCGGCCACTTTTGCTAAGCCCCTACTAAACTCTACCTATCTACATAATGCCTTAACAACAACACTAGATTAAATTTTTTAAAGAATGTTAGATATAGCTTGCTCTTTAGGCTTTTAAATAAGACTTAAAACTCTTCTTATAACACGCTGCAGCTATCTATAATGTCTCTTACACAACACTAAGCAATTAACGCGCTAGACAGCCTTTATAAGCAGAATGCTAGCCTAAATTAAGGAATCTAACTAAGCTTAAAAAAAAGTAGTTGTTAAGTACATACTTAAGCTTATTACACGCAGATTTCTCTCTAGGCTTGCAGCTGTAGCTAATATAGCTAATTCCTTGCCTGCAGAGCGTAATCTAGGCCAGGTTAGCTTAAACTAGACTAGTATGTAGGTTAAGCACTGCTCTAAGTTTATAATAAAGTTTAATTATAAGTATAATTATAAAAAAGCGCTTTATAAGAATCTAAAGGTTATCTAGGGCTAGTTTTGCCTAGTAGCTAACATAAAAGCTAAGTATAGTATCTAGGATAAAGACAGGTATAACTTTAACAAGTTAGGCTTTATAATAGGCTAGATATTAACTAGAGCAGTTGTTATAGCTTTAAAGAGATAAGAACAGCTAAAGGTAATATAGTAAAGTAATAAAAAGTAGATAATAGTTATCTAGGGCATTAACATAATAAAGTAAGCTATAAGATTATAAAGCTTTAAGCAGTAAATAAAGCTACTACACAACATAGATTACATAAAAGAAAGCAGATTTAGGCAAAAAAGACCTTAATAGTTAAGAATAAGGCTTGTTTAACTGCTCTAAAGGAGTTTAAAGCGCGTAGTAATAAGAAGAAGCTAAAGACGCAGGTGCGCGCTAAAAGAGGTAAGCTAAGTTAAAGGCAATGTAGACAGTGCAATTAGACTAGGCATAACTTACATATGTGTAAGCAAGTAGTAAAAGTAGACTCTAAATAATATCTTATGTTGTATTACTTTATACAAGGCTAAAGTGGGCTGTTTTGCGAAAGAATAGGGTGGTTTTAGTAGGGGCTTAGTAAAAGTGGCCGGCTAACCTGTGTGGCCAGCTAACCTGTTAGATACGTTATAAAATTTTTTATAATAAGACTTTATTATGTAAAGCTATTATCTTATACATCTAAAACTTTAAAGGTTACCCTAAAAAAAAAAAATTATATAATGTAAAAAAAATAAAATAAAAAGGTAAAGATGCTAAAAAAGCTATTAACTACTTTACCTTTACTGCCTATCTACACTGTGCAACAGAAAAGAACATCTACAGCATTAAACTTAAGAAGTATACTAAGCAGTTTATTCTTAACATATAATACTATATAGTATACTAAGGCAAACTATAAGATATAGGCGTAGTAAAAATCTCTACTATTAGCAAGTTCTAACTTAAGGCGTATGTATAAAAAAACCTATGTATAGAAATTAATTAAACACTTAGCTAAACAGATATTAGCTTTAAAAGCTAGACACTAAAAAAATTAATTAGTACTATATAAATCTAGAACCTAATTAGTCTAGTTACATACTATATTCTAGAGACTTTAACACTATTTCTACTATTACTAGCAAATGCTAACTAACTTAGGGCATACTTTAACAACATTTTAAATATTATTATATATAAAGACAAAACTACTGTACTTATTATATAAAAATAAAAATACTTTTTTTTTAATGTTAGTAAAAAAAAATTTATGTCTTTTTTTACTAAATTAGAACTCTACTGCCTTTACTACTAATTTAGACACCCCTGCATAGAGAGACTCTAGAAGATGCTAACTAGCGCTAGCTACAACATTAATGCTGTAGTGCTAGAAGAGATTAAGAAGTTCTACTACCTCTACTAATTATATAACTAGGCTTTATAAAGATTTAAGTTTATAATTAAAAATAACACCTACTTTAACTATAAAGTTATTATTAATATTATATAAATTAATAATAAAAATGTCTTACATGTTATTAATATAGACATATTATTTTAGGCTGCTATATTCCTAAAATCTATGTCTGCACAAGATACCTAGGATGCATTATGCAAATGCTAGATTAACACTTATTAAGAACCTCTAGACTATATTATATATAACTTTAGTATAAACTTTGCTTTAAAGAATTTTTAAGCTTATGTAAAGATTATAAAAGCTACATGCAGGCAGATGCCTGTAGAAGCATATTAGGTAGTTAGAAAAGTTAAGTGCGCGCATACACCTCTCTAACAAGTGTTTAACATCCTAAAGACTAAGCTAGGTAACTATATAAATAATAAGGCTATCCTACAGATAGCAGTTAAGGCTCTAAACAACATAGCTAGCCTGTATAGTTTAGTACCTACGCTGCTAGTCTTTAGAGCATACTTAAGAATTAACCTAGACTTTTTGCTATTACTAGACATTATTACACAAGCAAGTGCTATATAAAAAGTAATAAAAATACTTTAAAAAGACTATATAAAAGTAAACATTAATTATATAATTAAGACTTATAATAGCTTTATAATGCATAAAGTTCTTAACTTTCCCCTTAGCTTAGAAATTATAGCATAAAGAAAGAAGAAAGGCTAGACTAGCCTATATAAAATTAAGAGCATTAAAAAGAGAAACATTATTATTAAAAAAAAATAGCCTACTAAAGCTCTAATATACATAGGTTAAACTATACTATAAAAAAAAAAGACAACTTACTTATAATAAATAACCTAGATAAACTAATCTTTATATAAAAAGATTTTTTAAAGAAAAGGAAAAAAAAACAGCTTTATAAAAATATTATAAAAGTAGAACTAGAGCCTACTATAGACTAAGCCCCTTAGGATAGCAATGCTGCGCTAGTGCAAAGAGAAGATATAGACACTAAAAGAAGTAAAAAGTAAAGAAAACCTACATAAAGTTTAGACTAGGTATTTCTAACCTAAAAAAAAATAATTAGGCCTTATTTATTAAGCTCTATATAGATAGTGTAATTACTATACTTAAAAAACTATTTAAAAAATTAGACTATATAAAGATAGACACTTTAATTACTAATAGCACTTTTAAGGTTATAGTATATAACTTAATAAAGTATAAAAGTTAGATTTTTAACCTTTACTTTATATAAAAAGTAAAAGGCAAAACAACCTAACTATATAAAAAATCCTACGTAGTGTTTACTAGCTACTTAAATAAAAAAAAGAAAGAAATTTTTACCTAGTTACTAACTATTTAAAGAATAAGCTAAAGACTACTTTTAGCTATAAAAGTAAGCTTAAAAGCTATATATAAAATGCATTCTAAACTATGTAATATTATATAAGTATACATTTAATTAATAAATAAGCTTATACACATGCTATACATAAAGCTACTAAAGAAGATGCGCTAGAGCTTTCTACTAAATATAATACTCTAGGTTGTACAACCCTTATATAAAGTTGCTAAATTAGGACTATATTAGTTTAAGACATACTATAACTACTATAAAAAAAGCTATGTATGCACATCTTTTTATACAACCTTTACTTTTTAATTACTAATAAAAGAGAGCACACTTTTAGTATTACTAGCTTATAAATAAATAACACTTTAAGCATTATAATAAAAAATTTTATGTAAAGAGAGAAAAAAAACTATAAAAAGTAAAGTTTTATATAAAAAGTAAGACTATTCTAGCAAAGAAGCAGCCTATTAAGTTTAATAGTAAAAAGATTAAACTTACACATAATATAATAGTTCTTACTTAAAAAGAATAAGTAAGCTACCTTTATATAATTAACTTAAAAAATAAAGATGCTGCATAATAATATGTTAAGTAATATATAAAAAGAGTATTGTCCGTACGCAGCAGCAGCGTCGCGGCCTGGATACGAGCGATCACGCACGAGCAGGATCACGTATCTATGTCACATGATGCTTGTGCGCGAACCTCTGTGCGCGAACATCTAGATATCCCCTTTTTCCTCTATACAGAGGAAAAATGAGAAGCAATTAACACTAGTTACCTAACACCCCTGTGCAATATTTACACTGTGTAAACCTCTCTATCTTGTACGCATTTGCTAACACTAAGTGCTAGCTAGCAGAGAGTCTATTTAACACTAATTAGTAGTTTAAATACTATAAAAAAGAAAGCTTTTTTTATACTTTTTTATTTAAAAGTTTATGTATAAGAAGAATTTTTTTCTTTACTACTTTAACTATAAATTAGTAAGAGTAAAGATAAAGTCTAATTTATATGTAAGTAGCTGTAAATCTCTATTTAGTTACTTAAGTAAAAGTAAAAAACCTGTTTGTATAATACTATTTAGAGGTATTATATAAATAGTAGTGCTTATTTAACACTAGAAGGTCTGTTTTATCTTTTTGCATAAGGCTGTTTAGAGGCAGCGTATAACAAGAAGTAAGACAGCGCGCAATAACGCATAACTAACTACTATAGAGCAATAAGCAACGCTAGCTCTATCTATAACTAGCTAGCATAATGTATTAACATATAACTAATACATACTTTTTATAGGCATCTTAGCAAAGACTCTAGTAAAGTAAATAAATATTAAAAATTAAGTAAATAAAATTAAACTATTAGATAACATACTTAAAAAGAAGCTTAATTTATACATAGCTAACTTAATTATAAAACTCTACATGTTAAGCATAATAAATGTATGTATACTTAAAAACTTTTAGAATAACTTTATAAAGTAAAAGTTTATACACTTTAAAAATCTTAGCTAACTATTTTTATAAAAACTAATTACTACTTTATAGAATAAGGGCATTAGCTTTAAAAAGGACATAATAAAGGCTACTATACTATATAGACTTATAAAAAAAGAACACACATTTACTATTCTACTAAAGTATTATATAAAACTATTACTACTATTGCTAGTCTTAACGCAACAGAGGATGTCTTTATATAAATTACCTATAGACTTAATACTTTCTCTATAATTAGTATAACTACCTTGTAATAGCTTACTGTACAAGAGCACAACTAGGTAGCTACATATTTCTGTAGCTACAGCTCTGCATAAGATTCTCTAAAGCTTGTACTTACTGCATATAATTTAATTACTATATAATCTATACTAACTTTTACCTATATAAGATATTACAGTAGAGAACCTTGCGCCTAAGAAGGTTATATAATTCTAGAAGGCATAGAAGAAGAAGAATAACTATATAGGGCAACTATATAATATTCTAGCTAATAAGGCTATAGTATTTATTAAGCTTTGCTAACACTTTACTATCTTTAAGGCATTATATATAAGCATCTTTTTTAATATTCTTAAAAGGCGCGTACACATGTTCTACTTTTATAATATTAGTTTAGGATAATTATAGAAGTTACTATATAAGCAGCTTAGTAATTACTTTAATACTAACATAAATTATAACTAGTATTAGATAAATTAGATAATAATAAGCTTTATATAAAGTAAATAAAAAAACTTTATAAAAACTTTATATAAAGCTTTTAAAGCTATAATTAATAAACTTACTTTTATATAAAAAGCTCTTAGTTTATAATTTTAAAGTAAGATACTACTTTATACTACTATTATATAAGCATGCTAAGGGTAACTTAAACTTAAATAAGTAATGTTTTTAATTAAGCTTATATATAAGGCACTGTATAGTAACCTCTGTTTAGCACTTTAGGTTATAATTAATTAATAGAATAATGCATTTATAAATAAATTCTAGAATGTGTACTACACTAATAAGTAATATAGCTTACTACATACATATAGCTATTAACAACATAGAAAAAGCTTAAGAGGATATAAAAGATTATTTAGACTATAGTCTTTTATATAATTAAAGTAATACTTTATTTATTATAAAAAAAGATGTTAGTTAATAAATTATTTTTATATAAATTAATTTTATGCAAAATGCTAATATATCTTTTTATATAAAGAATTTTATAACAAGACACTAATATATAAAAAGGTAAATATA
>NW_022985179.1:1178817-1188011 GCF_010093535.1 Lindgomyces ingoldianus | reverse complement strand
AGTTTAAAGGTAAACTAAAGTAAAAGAAAAAAAAGTTGCATAATAATAATAACTTAAATAAAAAAAAAAGTAAGAAGATTATTAACTACCTTACTAATACTATATTTCTTTACTGTGTGACTACAGAGGACATCTACAGCCTAGAACCTAAAGAATACGTAGAACAGTTTATCCTTAAAGATTAATACTATACAGTATACTAAGGTAAACTATAGGATACTAGCGTAGTAAGAATCTTTACTATAAGAAAGTTATAACTTAAAGCATACTTATAAGAATTCTCTTATATAAAAGTAAACTAGACACTAAGAAAGAAAAGTATTAGCTTTAAAAAATAAAAATTAATAAAATTAATTAGTACTATATAAATTACTAACTTAGTTAGTAACATAATGTATTACATTTTAGAGACTCTAACACTATTCTTGCTATTACTAGCAGATGCTAACTAACTTAGGGCATACTTTAATAATATTTTAAATGTTATTATACGCAAAGATAAAACTACTATCTTTATTATATAAAAATAAGAACACTTTTTTTTTAATGTTAGTAAAAAAAAATTTATGTCTTTTTTTACTAAATTAGAACTTTACTGCCTCTACTGCTAATTTAGACACCTTTGCATAAAAAGACTCTAGAAGATGCTAACTAGCGCTAGCTACAACATTAATGCTGTAGTGCTAGAAGAGATTAAGAAGTTCTGCTACCTCTACTAATTATATAACTAGGCCTTATAAAAATTTAAGTTTATAATTAAAAATAACACTTACTTTAACTATAAGGTTATTATTAATGTTATATAAATTAATAATAAAAATGTTTTATATATTATTAATGTAGACATATTATTTTAGGCTGCTATATTTCTAAAATCTATGTCTGCACAAGATACCTAGGATGCACTATGTAAATGCTAGATTAACACTTATTAAGAACCTCTAGACTATATTATGCATAACTCTAGTATAAACTTTGCTTTAGAGAATTTTTAAGCTTATGCAAAGATTATAGGAGCTATATATAGGCAGATGCCTGTAGAAGCACATTAGGTAGTTAAAAAGGTTAAGCGCGCGTATACACTTTTCTAATAAGCGTTTAACATCCTAAAGACTAAGCTAGGTAACTATATAGATAATAAGGCTATCCTATAAATAGCAGTTAAGGCTCTAAACAACACAGCTAGCCTACATAGTCTAGTACCCACGCTACTAGTCTTTAGGGCATACTTAAGAATTAACCTAAACTCTCTACTATTACTAGACATTATTACATAAGTAAGTGCTATATAAAAGGTAATAAAGATACTTTAAAAAAACTATGTAAAAGTAAACATTAATTATATAATTAACACTTATAATAGCTTTATAATATATAAAGTTTTTAACCTCCCCTTTAGCTTAAAGATTATAGCATAGAGAGAGAAAAAAAGCTAAACTAGCCTATATAAAATTAAAAGCATTAAAGAGAAAAATATTATTATTAAAAAAAAAAATAGCCTACTAAAGCTTTAATATATGCAGGTTAAACTATACTATAAAAAAAAAAAAGATAACTTACTTATAATAAATAACCTAGATAAACTAATCTCTATATAAAGAAATTTTTTAAAGAAGAGAAAAAGAGAACAGCCTTATAAAAATGTTATAAAGGTAGAACTAAAGCCTACTATAAACTAAGCCCCTTAGGATAGCAATGCTGCACTAGTGCAAAGAGAAGATATAAATACTAGAAGAAGTAAAAGGTAAAGAAAACCTGCATAAAGTCTAGACTAGGTATTTCTAACCTAAAAAAAGAAAAATAATTAAGCCTTATTTATTAAGCTTTATATAGATAGTGTAATTACTACACTTAAAAAACTATTTAAGAAATTAGACTACATAAAGATAGACACTTTAATTACTAACAGCACTTTTAAAGTTATAGTATATAACTTAATAAGGCATAAAAGTTAGATTTTTAACTTTTACTTTATATAAAAAGTAAAAAGTAAAATAACTTAACTATATAAGAAATTCTGCCTAGTGTTTACTAGCTACTTAGATAAAAAGAAAGAAGAAATTCTTACCTAGTTACTAACTATTTAAAAAATAAGCTAGAGACTACTTTTAGCTATAAAAGTAAGCCTAAAAGCTATATATAAAATGCATTTTAAACTATGTAATATTATATAAGTATACATCTAATTAATAGATAAGCTTATGCGCACACTATACACAAAGCTACTAAAGAAGATGCGCTAGAGCTTTCTACTAAATATAATACTCTAGGTTGTATAACTTTTATATAAAGCTGCTAAATTAAGACTGTATTAGTTTAAGACATATTATAACTACTATAAAAAAAAAGCTATGTATGTATATTTTTTTATATAACCTCTACTTTTTAATTACTAATAAAGAAGAGCACACTTTTAGTATTACTAGCTTATAAACAGATAACACTTTAAGCATTATAATAAAGAATTTTATATAAAGAAAAGAAAAAAAACTATAAAAAGTAAAGTTTTATATAAAAAGTAAAACTATTTTAGCAAAAAAGTAGCTTATTAAGTTTAATAGTAAAAGAATTAAACTTACGCATAACATAATAGCTTTTACTTAGAAAAGATAAGTAAGCTACTTTTATATAATTAACTTAAAAAACAAAGATGCTGCATAATAATATGTTAAGTAATATATAAGAGGGGTATATATTATATTTATATGTTAACTAAAGGCAGCATTTAACCTATTTATTACTATATAAACTACAGACTTTTTATATAATAATATTAACACACTTAACGCATAAATCTAATAGTAGATAGATAATAGTAAGCATAGTCTTACCTTTCTACTATTACAGCTTAATTATGTAAAGCTGTTTATCTTTATAAATAAATTATTTACTAATAATAAAAACCTTAGCTTATAGCTAGAATTCTTAATTATATTAAGTAATAAAGACTATATAAAGTAAAGTAACTACTTTAAAATACTAAGTAACATTATACACTAGAATTTTACTAAGTGTAAAAAAGTAACTAAGAGTGTTCTTACTAGTAAACTATATAAAATAGTTAAAGAGTTTAATAATGTAATTACTTTTAGTATAACTTTATAGTAAATTATATAAACACTTAAACTACTACTAATTTTAGTAGTAATTTATATACATTTAAGGTTTTTATATAATTACTTTATTAAGCTAAGCACTACTAGTAAAAAGTAACTTATAATTAACATTATGTTACTCTATAAATTATATAAAAAAAAGAAATTACTAAAATAAAGTAGATTAATAGTAAAGACAACTTAGTAAATGTATGTATAAAGAAAACACTAAACTAAGCTTTTTAATTATTAGTTCTAACTAACTGCCTCTTTATCTAGATAGAAGCATCTGTGGACTAGCTAGATCCTGTGCGCAAAGATGCCTTAGACTAACTAGACTAATAACGCCTTTATATAAAGCTTATTTTCTTTTTTTTTTTTTTTGTTGTACACACTTATTTTTCTTATTATAAGGATCTGTTACTGTTAGCACTATATAAAAAGAGAAAAGAGCTAGGGGATTGTACAGTAAAGCTTAGAAAGTAAAGGATAAAAAAAAAAAGCTATTTATATAGCATAACTAGCCTATTCTAACGCATAGCATTACTAAGGCAAGTTCTAATAAATAGGGTAAAGTAAAGGCAGAATGTAATTAGATAGACCTACATAGACAGAAGGGAGGTAACGCGTACAAAAGGTAACTCTTTAGATAAAAAGAAAAGTTGCTAGTGTCTGTACGCAGCAGCAGCGTCGCGGCCTGGATACAAGCGATCACGCACGAGCAGGATCACGTATCTATGTCACATGATGCTTGTGCGCGAACCTCTGTGCGTAAACATCTAGATATCCCCCTTTTCCTCTATACAGAGGAAAAATAAGAAGTAATTAACACTAGTTACCTAACACCCCTGTGCAATGTTTACACTGTGCAAACCTCTCTGTCTTGTACGCATTTGCTGACACTAAGTGCTAGCTAGCAGAGAGTCTATTCAACAAGTATACATTATATTTATGTGTTAACTAAAGGCAGTATTTAACCTTTTTATTACTACACAAACTATAAACCTTTTGTATAATAATATTAACACACTTAATGCATAAATTTAATAGTAGATAAATAATAGTAAGCGCAGTTTTACTTTTTTACTATTATAGCTTAATTATATAAAGCTATTTATCTTTATAAATAAATTATTTACTAATAATAAAAACCTTAGCTTATAGCTAGAATTTTTAATTATATTAAGTAATAAAGACTATATAAAGCAAAGTAACTACTTTAAAATACTAGGTAACATTATACACTAGAATTTTACTAAGTGTAAAAGAGTAACTAGAAGTGTCTTTACTAGCAAACTATATAAAATAGTTAAAAGGTTTAATAATGTAATTACTTTTAGTACAACTCTATAGTAAATTATATAAACACTTAAACTACTACTAATTCTAGTAGTAATTTACATAAATTTAAGGTTTTTATATAATTACCTTATTAAGCTAGGCACTACTAGTAAAAAGTAACTTATAATTAATATTATGTTACTCTACAAATTATATAAAAAAAGAGAAATTACTAAAATTAAGTAAATTAATAGTAAAAACAACTTAGTAAATATATGTATAAAAAAATACTAAACTAGGCTCTTTAATTATTAGTCCTAACTAACTGCCTCTCTGTCTAGATAGAAGCATTTATAGACTAGCTAGATCTTATGCACAAAGATGCCTTAGACTAACTAGACTAATAATACTTTTATATAAAGCCTATTTCTTTTTATTTTATTTTTTTTGTATTATATGTAATTATCTTTCTTATTATAAGGATCTGTTACTGCTAGCACTATATAAAAAAAGAAAAGAGCTAGGGGATTGTACAGTAAGGCTTAGAAAGTAAAGGATAAAAAAAGAAAAAGCTATTTACATAGCATAACTAGCTTATTTTAACACATAGCATTACTAAGGTAAGTCCTAATAAATAAAGTAAAGTAAAGGCAGAATGTAATTAGATAGACCTACATAGACAGAAGAGAGGTAACATGTACAAAAGGCAACTTTTTAGATAAAAAGAAAAGTTGCTAGTGTTTATACGCAGCAGCAGTGTTGCAGCCTAGATACAAGCAATTGCGCATAAGCAGGATCACATATTTATGTTATATAATGCTTATGCGCAAACCTCTGTGTGCAAACATTTAAATATCCCCTTTTTCCTCTGTACAGAGGAAAGATAAGAGTAATAGAACTAGAAACATGTTGCCCTTACCTTACCTACTTTATACACTGTGCACACTGTACACTACTCTTACTCTTGCTACTTAAGTGCTTATACTATAAGCACCTAGCTGTTAGAGCCTATTTAACAATACTTAATATATTTAAGTTTATAAAATATAAAGTTAAGTAAAATCTTTTTTTAAAACACACTAGTTAGTTATAATCTTTTTAAATAAACTTTAGTAATACTATTTCTTATTACTTTATATATTTCTTATATTTTTTAAATAAAATGTATACTTAATATAAGTACACTTTTATATTAATTTACACGTAGTTTACTTTAGTATATGTTATATAAAACATATTTAAATTATAGTTAGTTATGTTTATTCTACTTTTTTTTAGCTATCTTAGTGTGTTAGGGATTAGCATTAGCTATAGTAGTGTGTTAGAGAATAGTATTAGATACGCTTAGTTACAGGCTGTAATTAGTTACATGCTCTAGTTAAATATTGTTATTATATGTCTATTACCTGTCTAATACTAATTTGCTAAGCATTATGCTACAACTATTCTTTAATCTAAATAACCTACCTTAATGTGCTAACTATTGTGTAACAGCACAGGCAAGACAATAGGTCTAAATGCGGTAGGATTCCACTTAGAGGCATATAGGAGTGCGTGGGGACCTAATAACCTAGGAATTCCATTAACACCTATAGGCCTTGTATAAAGGATATTAGAAAACTACTAAGCTAGCTACAGAGAAGAGATGCGACTAAATACATAGGGGAATAGAGGTACAGCAGGGGTAGAGTCGGGGCCAGGTTGAGTCAGGTTGGGGCCGATACAGGGGCCCTTCAGATGGGTTCCAGGCGACCTGAGATGGAACAATTCATGAGAATTGTTACATATTGCTCTAAGCAAGCTTTGCTTTTACAGATTATTTATAAACTGTTGTATTATTTTAATATTTTTAGATTAAATTTTTTTTATCTTTACTAGGCTAGAGTAAGGGTTGCTATGCTTTCTATTAGTATAAGGCTATTTTATACTAGTCTGTTATTCTTTTTATAAAATAACATAATTTCTTTGCTATCTTTATTAGGCCTATGAAAGTAATCTACTTTTTAGCTTAGCATATTTGCCTATTAGTTACTTACTCTAGTAATGTGCTTTATTATAAAGTTAAACTAAGCAAGTTTTAGTACTTATTATATGTGCATTAGCAGAAGTTTCTTTGTAAAGAGAAAAGTAATAAAGTTAGTGTAGTTAGTAAAGACCTTAAAGTGTTTTTTTAATTCTTAAAGTTCTATTTTCTATGTTCTTAGAGCACTAATAATAGCTTTAAGTTTTTTATTAAGTATGCTGTAGTTAGCTTTAGCTAGAGAGAACTTAGCAGAGTAGTAGGCTACTAGGTGCTATTGTCTATTTTCCTGTTTTTAGTACAGCGCGGCTTCTTCTCTATAAAGAGAGGCGTTAGTGTTTACCTTAGTTTCTAGTTATAGATTATATATTTATAGAGCTAGTTTCTTACTTATAAGGTGTTTAAGTGTTTTAAACATAGCTACTATTTCTAAAGTCTATATAAACTTAGCTATTACTTATTCTTTTATAGTAGCATCTATTAAAGAAAGGGTAATCTTTAAGTAGTTTTTAATTATTCTTCTAACATAACTAGTAAGTCCTAAGAATCCTCTTATTTCTTTTATAGTTATTAGTTCTAGCTAGTCTAGAACTTTCTAAACCTTAGCTAGGTTAATCTTTACTTCTTTTTTATTAATTATAAATCTAAAGTATTTAGTTTCTTATACATTAAATTTATATTTAAAGAGTTATAAGTAGAAGCTATATTTCTATAATTTATCTAGAACTTAGTTTACTTTTTAGATGTAGTCTTTACAAGTACCTTTAGTAAAAATTAAGATGTTATTTAAATAAACTAGAACAAATACATTAAAGAATAGGTTAAGTGCAGTGTTAATAACTCTCTAGAAAATTATAAGAGTGTTTATTAAGCTAAATAGCATAACTAGAAGCTTATATAGTTTTTAAGAGGTTTAAAAAGCAGTTATTTATTTTATTTTTTAAATTTAGATTTTATTAAAGCTATTTTATACATTAAATTTAGTAAAGTGCTTAGTTTCTTTTAGTTAGTTTATAATGTCTTAGATAATTAGTAGTAGGAATTAATTATAAATAGTATTTTTATTAAAGGTTTAGTAATTCTAACAGACTTAAATCTTTCTTTTTTTTAATAAATACTACAGCTAATGCTATTAGGCTGTTACTTAGCTAAATATATTTTTTAGTAAGTATTTAGTTAACATATTCTTAGAGCGCCTTTTTTTATATCCTAGTTAAAAGATAGAGCTTATGTGTTTATAACTTTAAGTCTTTTATAAAGTTTATTATATAGTTCTAAGGTTTATGCAGAGGTAGCTTTTTTAGGTCCTTAGGGGTTTTAAACATGTCTATGTAATCTTAGTATTCTCTAGGAATAAGTTGTTCTTCTGCAACGCAATATATTCTAGCCTATTTAATTTCTTTACCTTTAGATAGTGCCTTAAGTGTAACTTTTTTAAGTTTCTTTTTTATAACTTTTACTACCTAAGCTTTTATTTCTTAGTAGGGGAATTTTTATAGTTTTATCTTTCTTAGAAAGTAGCTGCTTCTTTATTTTGCTTAAAGGTAGACTATGTAGTTATCTAGTGTTTCTAGGCTTATAGTTTTCTAGTTAATTATAGAGTTATGCTTTTAAAGCTAGTTATAACCTAATATAGCCTAATAGCTTTCTCTAAGAGGAAGAATACTAAGAGATTTTTAATTTAATGTAGTTAGAGTTTTAAAAGTCCTTATATAAGTTTTAAGTCTAATCTATTCTTCTCTATATTCTAATAATAAGGCATTTACTAGCCTTACTTTAAATAGATTCCTCTTTATTTAATAAGAGATATTTTATTTCTCTACTTATGTTAAGTTAAGTGTAGTAAACATACATCTACTATTTACTAAAGCTAGTTCTTATTTCTTTTAGAATGTAAAGGTTGTTATAAAACTTTATCTATCTCTTTATCTAACTACTACTAGAGCTTAGGTGTTATTAAAAATTTCTTTATAAGCTAAAGTGTTTGCGGTGGTGACACTCGGATGCGTCGTCACTATAGTCGCACGATAGTCGGATGTGTCGTCACACGATGATCATGCGTCGGCACCATAGTCGTATGCATCTCAGCACAGTCTGTTGGCACGACTCACCTACTTATTTCGCATATATATAGACTCCTGCAAAGGACTCCTATAGCAATACATTTAAGGCAGTTCCTCATGCCTCTAGTGCCTTACATAGCTTCACATAAAGCTTTATTAAAGCTTATGTTTTCTAAATTACTTAAAAAGTTACTTTTTTTATTAATTTAGTAGCTAGTTATTATATAGTCTATTAACTTATAATCCTTATTATTAACTAGGTAATAATAGAGGTGCTAGTTATCTAGTTAGCTAGCTTTTTATTAGAAGTAGTAGAAGATACACTAGTTTTATTAGTTATAGTTAGGCTATAGTAGTTTCTTGTATGTAGGGGACTTCTAGTAGTGCTAACAGCTAGTTTTTATAGGTTAAAGTTATTTTATTTTAGTGTTAACTTTAGACATTGCGTTTCTAGAAGGGCTACTATTTTGCTTAGTGCTTAGTACTCTAGTGTTGCGCGCAAGTACGCCTAGAACAGTAATGCTAAGGGTACAGGCATTCTGTTAGGTCTAGGCGGAACAGAATTAGCTGTGTCTGTGTCTACCTTAGGTAGTCCTTAGTCTAGACTACTTGTACTAAGTTAGGGTTGCTGTTTACTATAGTAATTACTATGCAACCTTTTAGCTCTAGTAATAGTAATTACTATTTACTAAAAATAGTATAAAAGTATAACATAAGTCTTAATTAACTATTTAA